>NC_138184.1:169736562-169976562 GCF_964194105.1 Spermophilus citellus
TAAAAAACACAGAGACTGCATGTGAGGGAAATGCGAAAAAAGAAACCAGGTGGAATGAGTATTGTCAGTAATCACCAGAAGCCACTGAGAAAGTAAATTAGTTTCAAACAATGAGAGCCATCCTATTCTAGTTTTTATTTTCTTTTCCATCTGTACTTTTTGTTGCTTCCTAATGGTTAATGTTATGTGTTTTACGGCATACACTGAACTGTAATAATCTTGAACTATAAACCATACTTAATGTGAAATCCAGAAAAAATATTATTTAATATACTTCATGAAAATATGAAGTTCTCAGGAAACAAAACATATGGCACAAATACTTCAGTACTTATTTTTTTCTATTTAGGAAAATTTTAATTTTTGTGAAAATTGAAATTAGTTGCCTCTAAAAATTAGTGGTAAAAATTTTAAACAGGGATAGATATTAAGCCTAAGTAGATGATTACTTCAAAATAAAATAACACAAATTATCACAATTATAATAATAAGAATAATTAATATTTATCTAGCACTATCTTTGTGCTAGACAGTTATAAGCATTTTACATGAACTTGTCTTATTTCGTTAGAATAAATATTCTAGGAAGTAGATATTATCAACATTTTGAAAGAAAAGTGACCACAACACTCAGAGCAACCAAGAGATCTTTGTTGCAGCAGTGCAACGGAGGAGAAAAGAGAGAAAGAGAAAAGAGAGAGAGAGAGAGAGAGAAAGAGAGAGAGAGAGAGAGCGCGCGCAAGAGAGAGAGAAAGCAAGAGAAATAGCAAGAGAGAGAAAGCAAGAGAGAGAGGGGCCCGGCAGGAGGGAGTTTTTATAGCCCAAATCTAATGAGGTCTCTGGGTCTGCAAGCTGCCTTGTTGGCACAAGGGGGGTGTTCGGCCTTGAGCAGGGGGTTGAGTGTTCAGCCTTGAGTGGGGGCTGAGGCGTTTGGACTTGAAGTAAATAGTTGATAAAGAACCAGACAGAGGGTTTGAGAGGCCAGGTCATCCTGCAGCTAACTTTGTTTGGCATGCCCTGCAGACAGCTTACTCAGCCTGTTCTGCACCTAACACATTTTACCTATGAAAAAACTAAGGCTCATAACCATTAAGTTTACTTTAGTTTTTATAAGCAAAATAATTATAGAGAGACCTGGATCAAAACTCTAATCCTGCTACATGTGAACTCTAAAGTTAAAGTTTATTATATCTGTCTGAGTTTAGAATTCCAACTTCAATAATTTCCTGTAAGATTAGTAGTAAGAGATTATGTATAAACAAACTTGGTCAGTACAAGGTAATAAATTTTTAAAATGATATCATATTGCTTCACTCCAGGTGTGACTGTTGTTTACTGTTGTAACTGTTGTAATACTAATTTATACTGTTCCCATTTCTAGCACTAATAATACTTTGATTTTTACTATTTCAAATTTCTTTCATTTCATGTGACTATAAAGGCAAAAAGTGCAGTCATAATAAATGTAAGAATGCACCATAAATACTTGTTCAGAGAAGAACCTATCTCCAAACTGAGTCCAGTCTCTTGAGGAATTAGTAAAGCATGTAAGAAGTTCTCTGTACAGAGACTAACAGCCCCTGGCCACTTCTAAAAATATAGGGGACAGTGAAAGGAACTATCATACTATAGTATCTATTTATTTTCCTAAAATTGACCTCTCCTGAAACTAGCTGATTTTTAGTGGCTAATTCAAAATATAATCACTGCCTATAATTGGCCCATTTTTAATGATTTTGGTGGAACTTTCAATAAAAGGTCACTATAAACCCAAGGGAAGGAGCTAAAAAATTCTCTCCCTAAAATAAGATTATTCTCCCCATTAACCTTTTAAATACAATTATATAAGTTTATTAAAAAGAAAATCTATTTGTTAAAACTCAAGGGAATTTTTGTGACATATGACTTGTCGTTTTAAAATGCATTAATCTCACTTGTCTTACATTACAATCAACCTACAATCAACTTAATCAGTTCACCTTATGTGTTGTAGTGAGTGCAAAATAAAGGTTTATTATTACCACATAAAACTGTAATGATTTTTTAAATGTCAGTAAATTCCTATCAGTTTGTCTTCTCTAACCAATTTATTATTATAAGACAACAGCACTGTGAATATTGTCCTATGGAATGCAGAAATTGTTTTACTTAAGAGCAACCATTATTGAAATTTTCGTGTAGTCATATAAATCTGCTGATTATCTACTGCCAATCACTTAGAAATTTACATGAATTAAATTTTGATGGGAGAACTAAATTAGTAAGTATGCCTCAGTTATGCAAAATTCATGTGTATTTTGGACATGGGAATAACACAAAAATATTAACTTTTAAAAGCACTTCAGTTTTATTCATTCGGACAAATACTTGTTATAACTTTTATTCAATTTTATTTATTTATTTATTTGTGGTGCTGAGGATCGAACCCAGTGCGTCACATGTGCTAGGCAAATAAGCGCTCTACAGCTGAGACATAGTCCCAGCCCCCAAATACTTATTAAATAGTTACATTCAGTTATATTTATTCAGCTTCTTTTATGTTGAATAGTAAGACAGCTTCCAGAATTCCAAGCCACAATTTATAGTTATCAAAAAAAATTCCCCTTTTTGAAAGTCCTTGTACTCTCATATCAAGGAACAAATTGCTTTCCACCTTACAAAATATTTTCTATATTTAAACTGCATATCATTTATCCACTCAGAAAGGGGAAGCCCAATTGTGTCTCTTAATTGATGGAATGCTAGATACTCCTTGAAGATGTTTAAAATATAGTGCACAAGTAGTATCTTTGCAAACTCTAGAATTAAGACAAAAAACACTTATACTATAAAAGAATAAACATCATTTCCCTTTGTTGTCAGAATGTTCATGAGAAGAGTTACAGATTGTATGGAAAAAAGACAACTGATTGGTACTTTTCCAGGAGAAATGTTTCAACTTTTCCTTTCCTACCTCAGGAGTGATCACATATTTTAAAGACTCAGGCATGTAGTCAACAAATATTGATTTAGTCCCTAATTATATACCAACATACTTAAAAAAATTTACTAGTGAATATAGGTAAGTTTACACTCTAGATGAGAGATAAATAAAATATGAAAGTAAACAAATGATCATGACAGTTTTAGATAAAACAAAGCCATAGGGAAATAAAGAAAAGTATGTATAATAACATGCTCAGGTGTTATGGCCACTTTAAATCTACAGTCAGGAAAGTCAGACCAAAGATGGGGACATTTGAATAAATAAATATAAACTAAAGGAGAAAAGAGTCAACTGATTGGCAGAAATGAATTGATTGGCTGAGTCTGAACCATTCTTACCCTCAACCTGTTTTAGTCACGTTTTTCACTGCTGTGACTTAAAGGACCAGACCAGCACAACTGTCTGGGGAAGAAAAACTTACTTAAGGGCTCATGGTTTCAGAGGTCTTAGCCCATAGAAGGTCAGCTCCATTCATCAGGGATCAAGGTGAGGAGGAACATCATGGCAGAAGAGTGTGGCAGAAAGAAGCAGCTCACATAGTGATCAGGAAACAGAGAGAGAGAGGTCTACACTTGTCAGATACAAACATATACCCCAAAGCCACGCCCCCCAATTCCACCTCCTCCAGCCACACCCTACCACTTCAGTTACCACTCAGTTAATCCCATTAGCGATTAATTCATTTATTAGTTTAAGGCTTTCACAGATTTCTCCTCTGAACCTTCTTGCATTGTCTTACAGGTGAACCTTTGCAGGACACCTCACATCCACACTATAACATCATCTTCTTAAAGGGATATGCTCTGCAGTCACCTGGGTTCCCACACTGGATAGATTAAAGGTTAGAATAGCGGCCACAAAAACATCTGGGCTTAGGAGTCCAAGAAATAAATCAAGCCTGAATTGATGCTGGCTTTGTTTTTATTCTTGATTCATTAATCATGACACAGATACTTAATACTTGTGTGCAAATAACTGCTCCTTGCATTTTCTTAACAGCAAATAAGTCTTTTACCAACCCTAGGACTGGGTTAAGATATCACAAACTAAATAGCTCATAGATTAAAATATACAGTAGAAATTTAATGAACTTCATGTACTTGGCTAGCATTAACAGAATTTTAAAATTCACCTACTTTGCCTTGTGACAGGTTTTTTGTTTTTAATGCATTTACATCCTTTGCTTTGACATGTTAAAGCAAAAGGTCAAATTTCAGACTGATCTCACTCTCGCCATTCCTTTCCTAGAGTTGTCACTGCTCATCTCCTTTAGTGTACATGATCCTGTGTATATTAACCACTTTGATGACGTGCACAGCCAATCTATGACTTGTTCTCAAATGCTTGCCTGAGAGCAGGTTTTATCATTGGTTACAAACCAATCTTTGAAGGGCCATTATGATAATTTTTTAAGTGGAAAGTTTTCTAGCATGCTAAATACTTTCAAAATGAAAACACAATATTTATAAAACCAATCAAAAGTGTTTCAAAAAAATTATTACAGGGTAGTGGGTCAATAAATAATGAAAGCCTATTTCAGGAATACAGCACCTTTCAGCCAAAGTGCTTTCTGTATGGAGATAGCTTCAATCATTCTCTCCAAAGCAGGATACACTTTATATCACAGCATTTATGATGTAAAAAATAAAATGAGCATACTTCACTTAAAACACAAAGAGTGTATTAGATGACAAATTGTGATCCATAAAATGCATCTAGTTTAGGATGGCTATATTCAAGCCAAAAATTTCATGAAAATTAATTTTATCCTCAAAGCAATTCTGAGAAAGTAAGTCCAAATGGCACAGTCAGTAAAACAGAAAGTCATAAGGACACATAGAAAATTTACATGAGTTAGAGGCTAATATTCAGCATATTGACCTATAAATTTTGCTGTCAAAGGCTTTTGTAAATTCAAAGCTGAGGTTTTACCGGGAAAACAAAACCAAACAAGCAACAAACAAACCAACACACCACGTCTTCCTTGACCTTAAGGTTCAAAGTAAACAAATAAATAAATATTAAACAATTGCAAACTGCCTTTCAACAACCTAAAAATCAAGACAAATAATACTTTTGACTCAGAATTAGACTTCATTTAAAACAGTATATTTTTGTGTATATATATATATATATATATATATATATATATATATATATATATTATTCTGTTTGTTTTGTTTTGTTGTTGTTGTTGTTGTTGTTAAGGCTGGCATGGTGGTGTATGCTTGCAATCCCAGCTACTCAGGAGGCTGAGGGCAGGTGGATTGCAAGTTTGAGGCTCCTCTGAACAACTTAGTAAGACTCTATCTATAAATAAAATAATAAAATAAAAAGGGCTAGGGATGGAATATAGCTCAGTGGTAGAATGCTTGCCTAGAATGGGAAAAGTCCTGGGTTTAATCCTCTGTACTGAAAAAACAAAAACAAAAAACTCCTCTCCCTCCCCCCCAAAGACTTTGAATTTTACTTCCAGCACTGTAAACTAAATACAAAAACAGCAAAAAATGTACAGAAGGAACTTGTTTTAAAATGAAATATGGGTAGTATTCATGTCTATTTGTTGAAATTCACAGAGGGTATTGCCATTACACTCTCTCCTGTGTTGGCCATTATTGTTGTACATTCTCATGGTGTATAAAACTTTCACAGTGAGAAGCTGACTTAAACACCTCTTTTGAAGAAGTCACATCCCAGTATAAGGTTCGATTTTATGTCAATACAAGAAGTTTGGAAGCTTTCTTTTTTAAAATATTTTTAGTTGTAGACACAATACCTTTATTTTATTTATTTATATGTGGTGTAGAGAATTAAACCCAGGGCCTCATACATGCTAGGTAAGTGCTCTACCACTGAGCCACAAGCCCAGCCCAGAAGTTTAGAAGCTTTGCTATGCCGTTTCATTATGTTGGATAAAATTGTATACTGAATTTAAGTAGTTGGCTTGGGGTTTTATTGATTAAAAATTAACATGTTAATATGCTACTTAATTCCATTAATTCTGTTATGATTATTTTACACAAACATAAAGGTAAGCTTTAGGACTAGACAGGGCATTAATCAATACAATTCTCTTACCTGGTGCCTTAATAACACAAGAAAAGCAATTCAGCATCGCCCTGCTAAGTGTCTGTAAGAAGTCATTTTGTATGTTTCATAGATTATATTTTTATAATTACAGATTGATCCTTTAATATTGCCAAACTCTATACTTTACTCCTGGGTCTAGATTTCTGTGTTACTATGATTTAAACATTTCATCAATCATCCTAGTTATCGATCTATTATTGCATATATAGATGAAGACTAAACTACATCTTTCTTTAAAAATAACTTTGCTTTATGAAACTGAAAATATCCATAATGTCAGGCAGTTCAGGTGATTATGTGTATGAATTCTATGAGTTAATTACCTTTTCTTGACTTTCTTGCTTTGCTTTATTTTTGTCTTCCTCCAAATTCTCTAACTTTCTACAACATAAATATTGTTCCTTCTTCCAACTTTGTACTTAACCCTAAATGCTTTTTTGTTGGCACCAAACATGTTTATTTTCTTCTAAGACTTCAGAGCCACTAGTTAAATTCTCTTGCATCCTATAATATTATTCCTAAACTCTTTCTTCAGCTCTAGACATTTCCTTATTTTGCATTCAGCTGTTTTCTGATAACTGACTTCTGTTAAGTTCCTCAAATTTTGCATTTTAAATGAGATAAGCACCTATTTTCAGTAATATGGTTGGGTAGGTATTTGGACCAACTCTGATTTTTTCATGAGGAGGAGAAAACATTTTGGACAGGGAATAAATGAGACAGGAATGAGAAAGAAGCAGAGCACTAGAGCAGCCTATCATCCTCAGTGCATTCATCATATGGGGAAAGGCTTTGGTACACAGAGCTGCTGGAAGGAGGTGAAAGCATATAAATCCAAGGTGTGGCCAAGATGGGGAGCCAGTGAGATAACCAAAACCAGTAGTCCTGCCTGTAGCAGCAGATGCTCCTTTACAAGACTGCTCTCACTTCTGAGGGTAACTGTGGTTTCAGGGGACTCCCAAACCACATGAATAATTTATAAAATGAATATAGTTCATTAAAATCATCTCACCTTACTATACTTTTCTTGAATATATTCCCCAATTATTGGAAACATTGCATGTATATTGAAAACATTATATTTTTCAAATTAGAAATAAATTTATTATCTCAAAATACAATTTTAAAACATTAGTTAACAGAAAGCAAGACAGGTATGAAAAGTAGCCTCACATACACAAATTTAAATTTTCAGTAAACATGGACCATATTTTATATAGTTTAATGTGGCTAAATATGTGAACATCTATCTATATCTATCAGGATTAGCAATAACATTTAATAAGTAGTCATATTTTGAATAGTTATTGTTTATATATCATGTGATTCTTTTAAAGAATGAACGGAAAGCAAGGCAGAGAAAAGAAAAACAAGATGCAGATGATGGTTTGGGAGTCTCCCCAAAATCACAGTTGCCCTCAGAAGTGAGAGGAATCTTGTGAAAGAGCACCTAGTTTGGTGGATGGTGGTTAACTTTCTGGCTCCCCAGCTTGGCCGTGCCCTGGATTTAGATGCTTTCACCCGCTTCCAGCAGGTCTGTGTACCAAATGCTTTCCCCATTTGACAAACACACTGAGGCTGACCAGCTGCTTCAGGGCTCAGCTTCTGGAAAAGAGCAGATAGATTAAGATTCTTCCCATGGTATCGAAAAAAGAAATGTCAAATTTATGTGCTTATTTGCAATGGGGCACAAAAAGATAAACAGCTGCCAATATATGATTTTGCTACATAAATCTTTAATAAATATTGTCAATGAACACAGTTAGTTCAACATTGTGGAAAGTCTCTACTTGGGCTTGCCACTTAATTTTAATATAATTCAACTCTAAGCCTTAGATTTTGCAGTGGTGAAATAAGAGTAATATTACTGACCACAGCCTGAAACAGTATAAATAGGACTTGCTAACTGGTATTTATTATCTTTCTTTTCTTTTCTTATTGCTAACTGGTATTTATTATCTCTTTCTTTTCTTTTCTTTCTTTCTTTTTTTTTTTTTTTTTAACTGGAGATTGAACCCAAGAGTGCTTGACCACTGTGCTCCATCCGGAGCCCTTTTTATTTCTTAATTTGAGACAGGGTTTTTCTATATTGCTGAAGCTCACCTGGAACTAGCCTCAGCCTCCTAAGTCACTGGAATTACAGGCATGTGCCACTACGCCAAAGGATATTTATTATCTTTGAGAATGTTCTAGAATTTGTTTCTTTGTGCCTGAAAATGGAATCCAATCTTTCACTTGCAACCAGTGTCAGCCAACTGTCATATATAAAATATAAACAAAATGATCACTTCCTTGCCAGTCAAAATTATCAATGAGTCAAGAAGGCTTTTGAAGATTCCTGGTAAGAGTCCAGAAAAGTTTAATGACATATTGCATGCAACTCTCCTAAACAACACACTTTCCAATCTCTCTTTCCAAAGTTGTTTTTTTTTTTTTTTAATGATAGCAGGAACTCAAATTTCCCCTCTATAAATCTAGCAGTTGCATTTTCTATCCCTCAAATTTCACCCTCCCTATTTCCAATATTTGATGTTCTCTGTTCATTTCTTCATATCCCTTGTTTTATTCATCTTTTTCATTGCTGTGACCAAAAGCCCTGACAAGCACAATTAGAGGAGGAAGAGTTTATCTGAGGCTCGCCATTTCAGTGGCTTCAGTCCACAGACAGCTAGCTCTGTGAGGGGAGGCAGGACAAAATGGAGGAAGAATTCTGTGGAGGGAAGTGGCTCCCATGAAGATCAGGAAATAGAGCAATGTCCAATCACAAAGGACAAAATATAAACCCCAAAGGCATTCCCCCCAGGGACCTATTTCCTCCAGCCACACCTTAGCTGCCTACAGTTACCACTCCGTAATTCTTATCAAGAGATTAAGATTAAGGCTCTCATAACCCAAATTTCACATCTAAACCTTCTTTCATTGTCTCACTCATTAGCTTTTGGGAGACATCTTACATCTAAACCATAACATTCCTTAATGACCCTTTCCCAGCTCACTAAAGGTAAGCAATAGTAGCAAATAAATGGATGCTATGTTCTTGCAAAGACAAAGAAAAAAAGGAATATTTTCTGATACTGTTTAGGTAGGCTTTTTTTTTTTTTTTTTTTTTTTTTTTTTTTGCTACTGTGACTAAAAGACCCAACCAAAAAGTTTAAGGGCTCACAGTTTCAGAGGTCTTAGTCCATAGAAGGCTGTCTCCATTCCTTGGGGCTGGAGATGAGACAGAATGTCATGGTGGAAGAGTGTGGCAGAGGGAAGCAGCTCACACTCACCAGATATAAATCTATATGCCATAGCCACGCCCCCAATGAAATCACTTCCACCAGCCGCACCCCACCTGCCTCCAATCCCCACTCAGTTAATCCCATCAGGGATTTTATCACTGATTAGGTTAAGAGTCTCACAACTGAATAATTTCTCCTCCAAACCTTTTTGCATTGTTGCACACGTGAGCTTTTGAGAGATACCTCACGTCTAAACCATAAAAGAGAGCAACACTTTATTTACTTTCCATCATGCCTAACACTAAGTTCTATTGCAAAAATGATGAAAGAGTAAATATTATGCAGGTTAACTTTGGTCTCAACTTGTATTTAAAACATAGACTATGCTCACTCATGTTTAGTTTACAGCTCATTGTTTACACAGCATAAGAAGAGACAACAAAACAAAAAAGAAAGATGGGCCTGGAAAAGAGGAAGATCATGTATTGGAGAAGTCAGACCATAATTCTAAACAAAGGGAACCTAACTTGCCAGATAATCTTAGACTAATTTAAAAGAGATTTTAAGGCCCAATTTACTTTCAGGGAAATATTTGGATTAATAGATCCTTTCAGCCTATCTCCCGACTTTGATGTCACATCCAAACCCAGGACAGCATTAGTTATGGTCTTGTGATGACTGAACTGTCAGACACTGCCACCCTTGCCTTCCATACCTGTCTTTCCTTTGTACTCAGAACAGAAACACAGAGGAACATAGAATAAAAACTCCTCCTCATGACTGCAATAGTCTCATCCAAATCTTTATAGATTTACACATTTCCCACTAATCTTGCTATAATTTTTCCAGTAAGTCCCTTGGATCTTTGTTTTCTTGTTGCTGTTCCACCTTTCTGCTAATAACACTTGCTCATCGTATCAGCAGTCTCAGTAGATGAGCAGCACAAGCTCTGCTCTGTAGATGTTGAAGGAAATGGGAAGGACCAGAGAGAACTGCATTAATAATTTTAGGATTGAAAAAGTAATATTTGGTCTTAGAGTTGACAACTGCTGCTTTAAATCAAAAGAAAAGTTGAGTGTCTAACAGGTTTTAGAGCACTTAAGGTTAAGAGAAATTCTACTTGAAGAACCAAAAATGAACTGACTGAAATTAAGATGATAAAAAGTGGTGCTGCCTCAAAATCCCTCCAAAGAACATTGCTCAGTGAAATGCTAATTAATAACCAAGTGTTTAATATGCTGTTTTGTTTTTATGCATGTTACTCAAATTATCTTATGACAGTTCTGATTCCCTTTCTTATGTCCTATCCTTTACTTCCCAGACAGAGAATAGAGTTATCTCTTGAGTAAGTGTTTTTTTTTAATTCTCCATATTTGCACTCATTCTGATAGTTCTGATTTTCTAACTCATTGCTCTTCTATAAACCCTGAATACCCAAGTCAAGTGAGTTGAAGACAAATCTTTGAAATTCAGATTAATACTTTATTTCATTTCTTTATTTCTTTGTAAAGTACTTCCATCTCCACTAGTATCATAATTCAAATAAATGATGATATATATTTCAATGTACAGTCTTTATTTCTTAGTGGCTATAAAAATGTTTTGACAATATGCTGTGTTCTCTAGCCAATGTCAAACAGTTAAGCCAGTTGGCTTAATTTATTAAATATTGCTCAAAGTAAAAGGGGAAAAAAACTAAATAAATTCAATTTCCACCCCATGTAGTTGAAAGTTTTGTGAAATATCTAAAGAGTGTCACTCACTTTCATTTCTTGATGCTAGTCAAATGCTGTATATAAGATAAACCTGGAAAAGATAGCTTTTGCTGCTTCACTGCTTAGCTCACGTTGACATTCATACAGTTACTCAGATTCCTTCAAAAAACAGTTATTGATGTTATTTTACTGTAGACCCCAATGCAAATAGTTTTTAGATCAAACACTACATTTATTTTAATTTTTGGTTAATCTTGTCTTTCATTCAGCAGTTCTCCATGATAGCCTGAGCCTTTAGTGAGGGCCTTGCAGTTGCTGACTTCCAACATGCACCATCTGCACACACCTCTTTCCTGAACTACATGCAGTATGTTTACTAGGTATTTGAAAACCTGTATATGAAATCCTCAAAATTGAACAAAAAGTCAGCCTAGATTCTTCCCTCAAGCTCTCTTTATTTCTACTGAATTATAATGCAGTTCTTTCCTTTTAGGTAAAACCCAAAAAGAAACAGAACTTTGGCACCACTCTCTCCAAATTTTAGCTCTTTTAATCTTTATAGCAGCACCCCGAAGTTTCCTTAAACTACAGAATAGCCTCTTCATTATGCATCTCATTCATCTTTTTTCTAACATCCAAATCTGACTGTATCACTCTTGCTGATATTTCTTCAGTGACTCTCACTGGATAAAATTAACAATCTAAACAATATGACTTTATTTGCACTGCCTTTGAGCTCCCTTGTATCCTTACTTACTGGTTCAATACCATCATCATCTTCAACACTCCAGCAATACTAACATATGTGAACTTACCTCAATGCTCCTGGCTCTCTGTGCCTCATGTCTTTGTTCCCTGTGCTTTATATATCATTCAGCATTTTTCACAGAAAGCACACACTGACTGTGACTCAAACAGAAAAGGAATCATTTGAAAGCAAATCTAGTAGCACATAAAAACTCTGAAATGGTCCAATGATTTAAAAAAAAATGAGAGAGAGAGAGAGAGAGAGAGAGAGAGAGAGAGAGAGAGAGAGAGAGAGAGAGAAAAGGCCTGAAGTTGCAGTTTACTTCTACCTTCATAGACCAAGGAGGTCCCCATTGGCTCTGTTTTTCTACAAAATGGATACATGCACTGATACTGCTACCAGAGGCCTGGGGGAGGGTGTGAATAACCAAACTTAGTAATGTTCTGCTTATGCTCTCTTTGCCATATCTCTATTATTTGCTCCTACCACAAAAGGTGAAGAATTACTAAAATCTACAAAAGATATTTCAATGTGAAAGAGCAAAACAAACAATAAACATATTGCGTTCACTTCCTGTGATTCCCACAGATTTTAGTTCTGTAAAACACCACAAATTTATTATCCTAAAATCAGAAGTTCAGAATAAATGTTACTGAGTGTTGCTGTGGGTCACTTGGCTACCTCAATCGCAGCGGGTGTGAGGGACGTGGAGTCAAAACACAGACACCGGGAGCTGGTGAGATCTAGCAGGTGGCAACCTCATGGGACATTAAGCAAGCTCATTTTTTTGTGGAAAAGAGTACAACTGATATTGGGCTCAGGTAGGGCGCATCCTCCACTCATACACAAGCAAAGCAGGTTATACAACATGTAGAAGCCAATTGAATTATGATTAATGTAACTGCACTATGAGGAAGCTCTAAATATTGTTGTGCCATGGAAGGCAGATTGGTAGGGTCTTTGTCCCTATGAGAGGGGGCCTTATGAGTTGTGGAAATCATGCCCTGAGGCCCTTGCCTCTGGTTCCCTGGCAACACTGACGTCAATCACTGTGTGGTTTCTCAGATGGCTCACTAGAGCAGAGTGCCCCATCTTGCAGGTGTTCCTGTCAGGCCTGTAGGAGCCTGAGTTTTCCCAGCACTCTGAACTGCTCATAGTAAACCGAAAGTTATTCCAACAACTGAGCAAAAATCAAGGTGTCAGCAGGGGTGTGTTACTTCTAAATAAGAGTGTATTTTCTCCCCTTCTCCAACTTCTAGAAGTCACCAGCATTCCTTGACTCTGCCTCCATGTGGCTCAAACTTCTGCTTTTGTCCATATACCTATTTCTATGACTATGACTTCTTTTTCAACTTATAAAGACTACATAGTCCATGGAGATCTTCTCATCTCAACTCTTGAACTTGATCATATCTTCGAAGTCCTCTTTACCATGTAGGGCAACATCTTCACATGTGTTAGGTAATTATAGAGAACTTTTAGTGTTCTAACTGACACAAAGAAAAGAAAAGAAAAGAAAAGAAAAGAAAAGAAAGAAAAGAAAAGAAAGGAAAAGAAAAGAAAAGAAAAGAAAAGAAAAGAAAAGAAAAGAAAAGAAAAGAAAAGAAAAGAAACATGATTTCTCCTTCCTGAGATCTTTGTGAATTCTGGCAGACACCCTTAGCCATCCTGCTAAAAGGCTGTTATTTTTTGTATATCTCCATTGCTGGTGCCTGTACTGATTTCTCGGTATTGTGCCCTAAACCATGTGTGCCTGCACTGTGCCATCTTCACCTCTGCATCTCCAGAGAGGACCACAGACCCCAACACTGAGCAGACTTTCAAAAAATTAGTCCAACTGATGAAGTGGCAAGCAAAATTAAAAGTACAATATTTATAAATTGAGGCCTTTTCATTATTTACTGATGTGTTTACCTCTTTGATTTCTAGATATTGTGGTATCATGGCAAAAAGAGATAAGTGAATTAGTCTGCTCCAAAAATAACCATAAGTCATATATTCCCCCTCTGTGGGTGTTAGCTGAGGATTTACTCTCATCTATTTTTTTTCTTATGGCTTTAACATTTTTACAATATCTATTGTAATAAAGCATCATGCATGTGAAATACAGTAACTTTTCTTCTTTGTAAAATACAGAATAGTCTACAAACTGTATCATAAGAAATATCTAAAATATTTCATCATAGAAAAGCATGAGTTTTCTTATAACTAGATTTATTTTTAAATACTGTATTTTTTAAAGAAGAATTTGATCAAGGCACTAAGCTATAGTATTAACATATTATAGCTAAATTTAAAAATGTGCGTTTAGGCATTTTCTCCCATTCCAGGAACATTTTTCCAACTTGTACAATTGAAAACAAGAAAAAATAAATATAATATACTTACAGATTGTTAGGAGTAAGTCTGACTTTATTCAGGTAGTCTAACAATAGCAATATTATAATAATCTTAATATTTATAAATTAATACCTGAATATCTGACGTACAATTTGCTGACATAAAAAGCAGTTTTTCAATAAATTATTTATTAGTTCTGTAACATGTTGCACAGATGGCAGTATAATTGGAAGATTGGCACACATTTGATCAATACTATGAAAAGCAGAGGGAGTCTGGATAATTTATAGCTAACTGAAAGTGATTTTCTGTGCATGTAACTCATCAGCAGCCTCAGTGGGAAATAACAGGCATTAACAGCTACAGAGCTTAGTACCTACTGTCATATTTCAATAATGGGATTGGATTTTATAGTTAAGTCTTGCCTCACCATTTCCCTCCTTTGCTAGCCATAATATAAAAGTAGCACCATTCTTATTAGATGTCTCTAGGAGCAAACTGCAGAATAAGTCGCAACATGAGACAAATAGAGTGCTTTCTTATAGCTGGGCTCTTCCTTGTCATTTGGTGCAAACAGTGTATGGATTATTATTGCCTAGTAGGTCAGCAAACAAGCAATGTACTTCTAAAATGGAAATTCATAACAAAGTTAATAGATGCAAGTGACAGCAACAAAAGAGAAACTGAAATATAATTATTTCAATGATAATGGAATGCTTTGAATAAGCTTTAATATTTTAGAGACAAATGCATTTGAAAAAAATAATTTTATTTTGTTCATGTATCAATGATGGGCTCTGTAAATTCAGTGTGCTGAAAACTTAAGAGGAAATTTAGGCTATGCTAACTGGAAATATGACTCTTCTGCAAACAGAATGATGTTTTTGAAATTTCTAAATTTGGAAGTTAAACTCTTTTACAATTATATCATTGCTTAGAAGGAGATTAAATTTTCTCCATTACCTTTATATCTTTCATAAAGCTGAGATGTTTTCACTTTCTTTTATCTCTTTCCATGTTACTTTAAATGTGTGGGCTTTCTAATCCCAACATCCTTGAGAGGAGATTCATCTGTTCTCAAAGGAGTGAAATAAAAGAGAAGAATGAAGACACCTTATGCAGACCTGGTGATGCAAGTCATCTTTTGACTGGCATCAGATAGCACAACAAGTCACTGTTATGTTCCAAATTGTGCTTTTTCAGTGACATGACTCACCTAAGGTTTGCTTCTATCATTCTTTTTCCTTTCTTTAATGATGCCCCATATAAATCACAAAGGATGTATTATTAAGGTGCTTGGGCAAGGACATTTGACAGAGGGAGCAGCAGTCCTCACTGAGCATACCATTTTACTCACATTAAGTTAGCCTGAAAAGAGTCAAACTTTTTCAAATGAATTTTCTCTAGAAAAAAAAATCTAAGCATAAAACCATCCTTTTAAAGAAATCCAGCTAAGTGACTTTTCTTTCATTCTTTTATCTTACAATAAAATGAGAAGTGAACATGGTTTTCCCAAGATCTTAATGATTGAGATTTTATATAGATCAAGATATATATATATCTTGAAACCAATTGTTACATCTTTGCCAAAAACTAATTTCCCTTCAGTTTTTAGTTTAATATACAGCTAATATATTTCATATATGTGGCTTCACACTTCACATACTCCTTCCACAGACATTATTTTAATTAATTGTACAATCTTCTTTAGAAATATTATAATTTGACTTTTTGAAATAGCAAATCTAACACTTCTGTTGAAATAGAAAATCTAAATCTATTATTTAGCAAAAAGCTATATCTTCTAGCTCTATTTTCTCCATTCTTTCCATTAAACCCCAGCTAGTTCTACTCATTTTCAGCATATGACATGATGTCCTAAGAGAGGGAATTCTTGAGTTTTCTACTAAGATGTTTATCACTTTATATTAATAAATTTGTGCTGAGCAAAAGGAAATTTTTAAATTTGAAACAGTTACCAAACTGTTGTGCTAAGGAAATTTAAAAGACTGGTATGAAGATGCCAAAAGGAAACCCATTATTCTGTAAAATTAAAATGCCCTAATAAAATGCAACCAAAACAAACAAATAAACAAGACTAGGGTTACGTATTCTAAATGTAATAGAATGAAAGGCTTACTAGAAAAAACAAAAATATCCCCAATGGCAAATGTAAATTGTTTGGCATAATTAAGAAAAAATATGATTTTGAGTTCTGCAGGGGATTTTTGGATTTGTTTTTTGTGTCACTGTGGATTGAACCTAAGGGTACTTTACCACTGAGCTATATCCATAGCCTCTTTTAGTTTTCATTTTGAGATATGGACTCCCTAAATTTCTGAGGCTGGTCTTCAATTTGCAATCCTCCTGTTTCAATTTCTTGAGTACCTGGGATTACGAGCATGTTCACCATGCTTGGTTTTGAGTTCTGTGTTAGTCAACATTATGTGGCTGTGACCAAAATATCTGAAAAGAGGAACTTAGAGGAGGAAAATCTTATTTGGGGTCCACAATTGCAGAGATTCTGTATGGCTTATTTCACTTCACATTATGCTCTCCAGTTCCATCCAATTTTCTGCAAATGACATAATTTTATTTTTTGGGGGGTTGGGGGGTTACCAAGTATTGAAGTCAGGGGCACTTGGCCACTGAGCCACATCCCCAGCCCCAGTTTGTATTTTATTTAGAGACAGGGTCTCACTGAGTTGCTTAGTGCCTCACTTTTGCTAAGGTTGGCTTTCAAGGGAATCATCTCACGTCCACTTCAGGTGTTATCTATGAGGATAACAGATCAGGAAGTTGTTCACAAGAATAGCCATCACTAGGTGTACTCCCTATTCCTGAACAGGATTTAATCATAGTTGTGACTAAAGTATTTATTTACGATTTTTTTCCAAATGGGATTTTAATTATACATGTTCCATGGTTGTTTCCACTGTATATCACATGTGTGGAAGCAGGTAACTTGTCTTTTAAACTTTTGAGTAGTCACCACTTATAAGCCCTGGTGAGTGGCTACCAGTGTAGACTGCCAGTGTAGACTCAAGATTCTCCTGGCCTTGCCTTGGATCCTCACTCCACCACATCTTGGATGTTTCTCTTTGAGCTAACGATGTCCCTCACTGAGCCTCAGTTTCCTAACAAGATGGAGATAAAAATCACCCCTCACAGTGTGTGTTAAAAAGGGTTTCATCAGGATTTCAAAGGATGAGGTGAGATCATATTGGTCCAAAGAATAACATGGTAACTGGCACCAGGGACATCTTATCCATTGAGAATATATTCCAACACACCACAGACCCCTGAAAGCACAGCTACTACTATGTTTTTCCAATACATACATACCCATGATAATGTTTAATTGATAAATTAGGTAGATTAAGATATTAATACCAATAATTATTAATAAAATAGAATGATCTCAATAATGCACTATAATAAAAGTTATGTGAATGTTATCTCTCTAATCTCAGAATATCTTGTACTGTATACTTCTTGTGATCATGCAATCGTGATATGATGCCTACATGATGAGATGAAGTAAGGTGAATGACACAGGCATTTCAGTTGACTGCAGCTAAGTCGAAAATCTATGTCAAAGCAAAACTCTGGCTAAGGAGGAACTAATGAACATACTATCAGGTCATATCCAAATCTGACAGAAAAATTTCACATTATCCAGATATCCCCAAATTGAAGCTGGATTCAAAAACTTAATCATAGATTTGTTTTGTTTCTCTTGGAAAATGATGGGAGTGGTGAATGCAAAACCTATTAACTAAAAAGTCAGTGTATATGGCTATTGGGTGGCTACAAGACTAAGGCAGACAGGGCAGTTTGCTTCTCCCAAAGGCATTCAAAATCCACTTTGGTTTTCCGTTTTTCTATTATAGCAGCTATAAAGAAAAATATAAACTTTATAGCCTATCCTGAGGATTTGAATGGTCATGACAATATGTTCTAGGCAGTGTTTTGTTGTTGACATCATTTTCTGACCATAAGAATGTAAAATCCAAAACATAATTTTGATGAAACAGAGCTATTGAAAGATCTCAATCTAGGATAGCAAACACGAAAGTTTTCACTAGTCCAGAATTTCTTTATTCTAGAATTCTTGTTACATGACAAAAGCAAATATATTGAATATAAATATAAAATACATAGATACTTAAATTAAATATTAAGTATATTTATAAAAAATAAAACCATAAATATAGTGGTTAAATGTTGCTTAATAGACATACCCCCAAATTCAGTGGCTGGTCACTTCTGTATCTGAAGTTCTACATAGGATATATAGATTGCTCAACTAGATTGCTTGGGAAGGCTGGCTCTGCTCCACACAAATTTTTCATTTTTTTCTAAGACCAGTAGCACAGCCCAAGCAAATTCTTATCATGGTGATGGTATAATCACAAAAAAATAAATGGAAGCCCTAAAGTCCTCTTAGGTCTTCTAGTATACTTCATTATCATGATTAATTCAAGGCACATGATTGCATCTAGTCAAAATATGGGAAATAGGATATCTCACACTTACAAAATATGGAAAAAGTACCAGGAGATGGTATTTTGGAAAAATGACATAGGATACTACAGCTGATATTATTCAAATGCAAGACTGAATTGCCTTATTATCAGATGAATTTAATTAGCAAAGTACAGCAACCAATACAAAACTATGAAAAATAGGTAATAAATATTTATTGTTATTATCAAGAATTGTATTTCCAACACAGTCCAAACTGAAGTCAGCAAAAGGAAAATTCTAAAATTCTGAAATTTAACAATCATAATATTAGTAATTTTTAATTTTTCCAGATTTCATTTTATGATGACATAAGATAATATAGTCTAATTTTATCAGTGAAAGAAAAATAAAACTACAATGAGACTGGGGAACAAATTTATTCTAATTTTTGAGTTCTTTTGCTACTGCCTATTTAAACAATATATTATAGACAAGAATATACATTTTTACTCATAGAAAAAAAAACATTCTAGGGGGCTGGAGTTGTAGCTCAGTGGTAGAGTGCTTGCCTTGCATGTGTGAGGCACTGGATTCAATTCTTAGCACTATATATAAATAAATAAATGAAAGAATAAAATAAAGGTCCACCAACAACTAAAAAATATTAAAAAAGAAAAGAAAGATTCTACTAATGATTTTATTAATGCATAAGTAATGCATTCCTGTTAAAGATGAAGGTTTTATTTGCTATTTTAAAGTATTCATTAAAGACAGATTTAATTTTAAAACAGTAATACAATATAAATAATTAACATGAAATTATAAAGCAAGAGAAGAATGCATTAAAACATCAAAAGCTTGTAAAATTTAACTGAATAAGTCTCTTTTAATACTTGCTAGCTGAAATTTCTAAAATTCCAAGTAAAGATTGTATATATGTAATACCAAGCACAATTCACAGCATTAGGGAAGAGATGATAGGAATAGCAGCCATCCAGAAAATAGAATAGTTGCACATGAACTCTCAGACAATCATTACCCTATTGATTGAATCCAGACTTCCTGAAAACATGATAAGTGTAGTTTATAGAGCAAGGGTTAGCCAGGTCTTATCTCATCAGAGCAAATCTGTCAGGTGACTGTTCAACAGTCCAGCTGCTCAGGCTCTTTTACTGAATACAACATGATTGGATCAGTTTAGAGACAGAGGATTTGTCTGTGCCAAAATTATTATCACAATAATGCTGCTCTGGGATCTACTAGACCAAATGCAGTATTGTCATTATCACACATTGTCAAAATTATAGAAGAAAATTCCCATTAGATCTAAGCAAGGTGTGTCATTACTTTGGGTCCCATGCATAAAAAGGTGTCTCCTCCCACCCTCTTTTTTCCCCCTCTTTCTCTCTCTCATTCTGTCTTCTTTTTCTTTCTTGTAATATATGCACAAACACAAACTTAGAGTTTAATTTTAAAAAAATACATGGACTAGTCTGTCACCTGAGACCCAATGTGCAACACACAATGATGGGACACTGTCATTAGCTCTAAGAATCTGATCTTTTGATGAATTCAAGTACCAAGGGAGAGAAAACCCTTCTCCACATTTCCTCAACTATATCCTGGAAGCAAAAGACAGTTGTGTCCAAATACTGTGAAGCTTTCTGTTTTGAGTTGCTCCTGATGTTGGAGAGGGACAATGGGTTCTTTTTTTTTTTTTAAGAGAGAAAGAGAGAGAGAGAGAGAGAGAGAGAGAGAGAGAGAGAGAGAGAGAATTTTTAAATATTTATTTTTTAGTTTTCAGTGGACACAACATCTTTATTTTATTTTTATGTGGTGCTGAGGATCAAACCCAGCGCCCCGTGCATGCCAGGCGAGTATACTACCGCTTGAGCCATCCCTTGCCCAAGAGGGACAATGTTTTAGAGTTTCAGAAAGATTTCTTTGGTAGGATGCTAGGGTAAGAAAAAAGGCAAATTGAGGTATAATCCTTCCTCTCAAATACGGAAATACAATAGATTTTGGCATATAGAATTCATTTCATGATAGTATCAAATTCCTACTTTCTTTTTCTTCTTGTATCTGTGTCTTGGTGGAAATACTCAAGAATTTTCATATTTGAAAAATTGTAAGTAACAAGAGGAAATGTTTTGCAAAATTTATTTTCATTATTCTGAAATGTACATATGCAGAGATCTAGAGAAATATTAATAAAGCAGTGCAACAATTATTCACATTAATATTTAATACTGCTAGATATTACTTAAGGAATGAAAAAATTATTTAAGGAAAAGGATTAATTTATGTTAAATTTAACTTTTCTGCAGTAATGTGATAAGAATAATTTACATGTATATATTTCTTTTACAATGTTTGAGTATTATCGTAGGTAAAATTCATGATTAATTTATAAATGAAATATTGCTTTAGCAAATATATTGATAATTTCAGTTTAATGATAACTTCAACAGAACAAATTGTCTCAATCATTACCCTATTGAATGAACTAATATGAATAAAGTACTACAGAAGAACTACAATGGCTCAAAAATCATTTAATTTGGTATTACTATTATAAGAACATAATTTGTGCAAAAGTCATTATTTTGACAACATAATTCTGCTTGAAATAAAAGAAAAATGGTTTTATCAAAAAAACACTAAATAATTTATGAATTGCATATGCCTATTGCTCAAATATCATTAATTGATTGAATAATAGTTAAATTCAATTGCTTTTCTTCTCAATCATATGACTTTAAATATATTTTTAAATTTTTTCATTCAAAAGTGCACTAGTCACTTTTGCATTACTGCAATAAAATGCTAGAAGCAGCTAATTAATAAAGAAATAAGGTTTATTTAACTTAAGCTTTTGAAGGTTTAAGTTTCAGGATCAGGTTGCCCCATTGGTTTGGTGTCTGGTGCCTGGAATTTTTGGTGGTAAACAGCAGACCATCCCAGTTACATGAATTCCCAGTCACTAAGCCCCACAATCAGCCCACTAATTCCTGTGAGAAGCAGCAATGGAACAACAGAGCAGTGGCCCAGTTGAGATGGAGTAGCAGAGGGGCAGTGGATAAGCATGGGCCAGAGGTTCCACAGGCCAGTGCCAAACCAGCTAGGGCTCCCTACCTATAACCCCTGTAGCCAGCCTGGCCCCATGCAGACACCCACTCCAGTAGCACTGCAGCTCTGGAGTCCACCCTCCAGCATCCACAATACCCCAACTCAACCTCCTGGGAAACTGAGAATTCAGGGAAATTGTGAGAAAACAGAAGTAAGGAAGACCCGAATGGAAGATCAGGCTCAAGACTTAACCAATGATGTCAGTACTTCTACAAACTCTGATTAGCATAAGTTGGACCAATAGCAGTTAGTGCTCTTCCAAACTCTGATTATCATAAGTTTGGACCAATAACACTGATCCAAGTGCTGTATAAACTCCTAGACTAGCACACTGAAGAGCCCTGCAGGAGTTCTGTTTCTATTTACAGTTGAATAAATTCTACTCTAAAACACACGCACGTCCTCATCTGTGGATTTTATTCTTCCATTTTCAAGACAAGAACCCAGAAAGAACAAATTGATGGTGAGCTGCTGCTGCTAGAGTCTGCTGCAACACTGGAGGGCATAATATAGACCAGGATTAAGAGCTAAAAAAATGTTCTTTGGTGCAGAGATCTACAACTTATGGAGGCTCTACCCACCACCACAAGTGGGAGAACTCCAATAGGAGCAAGATTGAAAGCAAATGATCATATAATAAAACTAGAAAAGAAAGAAATGGCCTGGGTTCCTACAACCTCTTTGAAGGGCACACCCACAATGACCTAAGAGCCTCCTATAAGGCCTTGCCTCTTAAAACTCCATAGCAATTCCCAATATTGCCAACTTGGGTACCAAGCCTTTAGTATATGGACCATTCCAAGATACAAATAATTAAAACATAGTAAAAAGGCATATTTTCCAAGGCAAGAGAAAAATATATTTTAGGAATTTATAAATTTTAAATAGTTTAACAGTAATTACATATACCTTTGTACATTTATTTAGTATGAATGCCTCCATATATTAGTAATATGTTTACACAAAAAGTATTCAATGCAGTATAGCAGATGTATTTGGAAACTGCCTTAATGTATTTCTTATCTATTAATGCATAACAAACAAATCTCAAACATAACAGCTTAAAAATAGTAATCAATAATATTTTCCAATATCTGGAGGTCAGGAATTGGGGAAGGGCTCAGCTGGTTAATAATTGTTTGAAGTCTCCCATATGACTGCAATTAGATGCCTCCTAAGGGCTGAATTATTTGAATGCCTGACTGGAGTTTGCATTTACCAGGGAACTGACTCTAAAAGTCTAGTACTTTAATACTTGTATTGTCTAAAATCTCCACTCCTCTTTGGTTGTGCACATGGTTGGCATAATAACTGGATTCCCCTGAGTGAGGGATCTGAAGGTCCAAAGGGTAAACTGTCATGCTTTATGACCTAGCTTCATCACTTCTTCCATATGCTGTTGGTCACCACATGAGGGCAGGCCTGACTCACTTTGGGAAGGCAGGAGAAAAGCGTGACTACCAGGTAGCAAAGATCACAGGGGGCCATAATAGAAACTGGCTACTACACACACAAGGTATAGTTAATCATATTAATCTTCAATTTTTGATCTGTAAAATGAGCCTATATATTCCTATGTCATCATCAAATCACATTAATGGAGATATTTTATTGAGTGCATGATATATAGCAATAATAAATGAATGGAAAAGAATATTATTATTACTCTAATAAAGGCCATCTTATGTCAGTAGAGAAAAATTGTGTATTGTATAGTAAGAAAATAATTAATAGAATTGCCATAATTTGTAGAAATGAGGACTTCCTATTACCATGTATGAAGCTGAACTCTGAAGGAATTTGTGTGCATAAGTTAAAATTATGGGATATCTAAAGCCTTATGTCAATGTGTGTTTCTCTGATTTCAAGATAATGGGACTTCACAGAAAAAAAGTCATAGAGAAAGAAAAGGATAGTTTGCATTAAATATAGATCACAGAAAAGACAACAGTATTCAAAGACTCTATTAGATTAAAAAAACTTTAATCATTCTTAAGACAATATTTGATTTTACACATGAATCTGAACATCTGAGCCAAAATAGGGATTAATTTGGTAGTAGTTTTCACTGTGATGTCTATAATCAGAGCATTCTAAATCAGTGAAAATTGGATTTATAAAATATATTTGTGAATATGAAATAGTATAATTTATATGAAAAAGCATAGTAGATAAAATAGTTGCTGTAACAGTGGAATTCTATGTAAATTTTATCTCCTTTAAAAATTTTCTATATTTTCCAGATGCTTTGTTGTGAACATGCATTGCTCATAGAATTAGGAAATACTCAAAACTCTTTAAGATTATTATAGGGGATGTCTGATGTTGCTCAATATGTGAACAGTTTGGAAGTTGTCAGTCCCATTCTCTTGGCAAGAAAAAAAGAATGGGCAAATTAAAAATTAATGATATTTTTTCAGATCCATTAAAATGAAGTCACAAAGCAAACCAACACCCAAAATCAGTAAGGCAAGAGACATAGAGAATCCCAGCTAAGATCAGTTTGCCTAGAGCAAAAGTTACTAATGTTAGCAGGAATACTTACATAGTAATTTTGAGATATTTCTAGAGGCTCTCAGTATATACAAACTTCACAGTTAAAAATCCGTAGAATTCCAATAATAGGTGCACAAGCTGGGAGTTCCCAGTCACCTCACAAAGTTGGCTGAATCCTAGAATCAAGTAAGATTTTCTATAGTAGGTGGAAGGACAGATTATGGTAAATCACACAATAGAATATTATTCAATTATAAAAAGAAATGAGATGCCAAGTCATGAAAAGAAATTAAAGAAACTTGAGTGTATAATTGAAAAATGTCAGTGTGATGCCAAATATATAAAATTCTGGTGAAAGATGCATGATTCCCTAGCTTTTAAGAGTTGAGGAGGAGGGAAGCAATGAACAGGTGAAGCTCAAAGGGGCATACCATAAGAAAATGTCATGGTGAATATTCAACATCATGTATTTGTCCGGTCTCAGAACTGTGCAACAATGAGTGAGCCTTAATGTGAACTATAGATTTGAGTTACAATAATTCATCAATATTGGTTTGTTTATTGTAGTACAGGAAGTATCACACTAAGGCCAGCTGTTAGAAATAGGGAAATCGTCTGCTCGATTTTTGTATAGACATAAAATTGTTTTAAAAACTGACTGTAGGGTAAGTTCAATTTTTATGAGGTAAAGTTTATTTGTTTGGATGAAACGCTGCAAAAAAATTTCCTTCCAACTTTGGGCATTGTTCTATCTTTAGTCATTTTTCATTAGAATCAATGAGGTATCAAATTTACTTTTTCTTATTCTTATGCCCACTTTCCCTCCACTTTATTCTGACATCATTCATGTCATTGTATTTATTTTAGTCACTTGTAAAGCCCTAATATGCTGTAACTTTTCAAAATACAACATAGAATATATACTTCTGATGAGCTGTCATAAATGATATGGAAAGTAGCCAGTAATATAATCATCTACCATTTTATTTGTAGCTATTAAAATTAATTTTGATATGTTGTAAAGCCAGAAAAATGTTACTAAATTATACTGCTTAACAAAATACAATAAATATGATATAGTTTTTCAAAAGATTGAGGATGTACTTTAAATTTTTGAACTTTAACCAGGCACTGTGGCACAGATCTATAATCCAAGCATCTCCATAAACTAAGGCAGGAAGATTGAAAGTTCAAGCCAGCCTCAGTAACTTAGTGAGGCCTTAAGCAACTTAAAAGACTCTGTCTCAAAATAAAAAAAAAAATAAACAAGGGCTGGGGATTTGACTCAGTGGTTAAGCACCGCAGGATATAATCCCTGATAGAAAAAAAAATGTTTATATTAAAATATAATGTAATTTTTATCTTAAAATAAACTAACAAACATTTCTAATTTTGAATATTGTGTACCTTAACAGAAAGAACTTTTTGAATATTCAAAGCTTTTAAGAAAGTATATAGTTTCTGGGTTATCAGGTAAATTTAGAAACACTGATCTTTTTTAATAAAAATTCTAATTTTAATAAAAATTCTCTAATTTTGATTGTAGAGTGGGAAGGTCTTTCAAGATAAAGCAAATTTTCCAAAAATTTAAACAAAACTGCTAGTTGACATGCCCTATGCCAAAGTCAACTTTACATTCCCTATTTAAATAAGAGGGCTATCATAAGATATAACTATTTATATAAGAAAAAAAGAAATCCATCCCAACTATTTAAAATACTATGTAGTCATTCTAAAATATGGAAAGTTTTCCAAAGATCAGCAAACGTTTTATGAATGTTATTAGAATTAAGAAAAGTGACAAATGATTGTGACATCAGATAAAACAAAACATATACTACACAAGAAACAGAATTTTACTGTGTTGCTTTCCTATGTTCATGGGAAAATTATGTCAGATTAATTTCACTCCTTTTCCTTTTCTATACCCCCTTCCTTTCCTACTTTTCTCATTGTCTAACCTACTAAACTTCTATTCTTCCTCTCACACTCTCCCCTCTTTAATGTGGGTTATGAGACCAGCCAGGAATAGTTCAGAAGCTTCTCAGGTGGGCAAGATTGAACATGGGGTCTGATCGAGGGAAGAACACATTCATGGCACATGGACTGGGTAGAATTTGTAGAGGGTTAATTACACCACCCTACAAGTAGTGTTCTCAGGAAGCCCCTGAGATCCAGATGCCTGGCAGCGGTTGGCATGTTCCTGGTACTAAGGTATCATGATTTAATCATTCTGAAGCAGACACTACCCAAGGAAGTTCTTAAGTTTCAATAATAGCTAAATGCCAGTAGCCAGCTGTCTGAACTTACCATTTAAAACTCTGCATTGGCCCTAGCCTGGAAGTACTTCAGTCTAGGCTGGCTAGAGAAAACCCTTATTGCTAATACTTCCCATTCTGTCCTGCCTTTCAGTGGTACAGGCACTGTAGCTGGCTGATTGGTGAGCAACACAAAGAAGAGGAGTTTCACCATCCCCAACGCTTACACTCTCTAAGGGGTGCACAAGAAAGAAGGACAACAAGGCATTGGCAGTGAATATCCATCTTTGATATCAGCTTTGACCACTCAGAGATAATCCCTTCATATTTTATTAAAAATATTTTTCACTTATTTTCCTTTCTTTTTATCCATTTTTATGTGTAAGTTATTGTGCTAATCAATTTGTGGATATGCATAGATATTTTTCCTTTTCTTACTCACTTGTATTTCACCTTGTTTTGTCTTTGAATGTTTAGGGTTATTTGTTTTGGCTGACTTGGTTTGATATTTGTTTGTTAGAATATTAGGTTTTGTTTTTATTTTGTTTCTCTCGTTACTCTTCCTTCCCCTTTTCCCTTTTCTAATAATAAAAATCTCTTGACCTCCTTTCCCCTCTCTGCTTAATTAGCTTTTTGTATTTTTTGCTCCTTCATCTTTATATCTGTCATTTGCTTCTTCTTTTCTATTTACTATTTGAGTATTTAAAACTACTTTTGCCTTCCTACACAATTTTTTTTTTCTCTTAATGAACTGTATTTTTACTCTTTTAAAACTATTTGCTTTATATAATTTTTGCCCTCTCCCCATTAATCTTGTTGCAGTTATTAGTACTATGGATGAATATTTGTACTATGGATGATGTTAGTACTATGTATGGTATATTAGTACTATGGATGCTGTTTATTTTAATATAAGATTAGTTTATGGGCATTTATTGTTCCTTCTGTTCTTAATTTCTGACCTGGAATTCTTGATTTTCATGTTAATTAGTGTCGTAGATGTCATAGTAGGCACCAAACATTCATTTTAATGCTGTATATTTTTCACTGCTGTTGTAGGTTTTGGTTCCCATATTTCTGAGAGGGTCTAGGAAGCAACTTGGATGCTATAAGTTCACAGGATAGAGACTTTGCTGCTGACGTGTCAGCAGTTCAGGAAAGTGACACTGTGCCTTCCTAAAAAACTAACCACACTCAAGCATCAACAATTCCTTAATACATATACTTAGGGTACAGAAAAAGTTCAAATCAATGACCAGGTCCCAAGAAGGAAAGAATAGAGGGATCACAGGTCCTACTTTGAGAATCTTCTCTGTTAACAGAAAGTGAAAGCTGTCCCAAGATGAGAACCAACAGTCCTGCTGCAGCCACCCAACAGTGAGTTAAATCAGCAGTAGCAAACTGCATTGGCAGTTGAAATTTACACTTGGATTATGCTGAGCCTAGATGTTGAACTTAAGACATATTAATAACCCAGTGCTTATTACAAAAAAGATAACTACACACAAAAGGACATCATGAAAGAGGAGGAGAAATCTATCTCAATACATGAGCAAATCTAAGACCTCTGAAAATATGTGGAAACCTTCAAACAAGTTTTTCCTCAAAATTTACAATCCCCCAACAAAGAGCTCCCAGATATTCAAGGGGATAAAACTCCAGAGAAAGACCACAAAAACATTATTAAAATAATTAATGAGTTAAAAGAAGACCTAAGGAATGAATCAAAAAAGAAAATACATCAAATATTATATTTTAATAAAAAAAAGTCTCTGAAGAGAAACCAAACCAAACTCCTAGAAATGAAAGACATGGCAAATCAAATTAATAAATTCACTTCAAAGTATCATGAACACATTAGACCTTCAGGCCTCAAAGACAAGGTATATAACTTGAGCACTAGATATACAGAAGAAAATCATGATAAAAAATACAAGAATTCTGGGACAACTTAAAGAGAATAAAGAGTCATTAGGATAGACAAGGACTTGGAATACTTAGCAAAGTTTCAGGATGCAATGCCAATATACAAATATCAATAGCTTTCTTATACTCCAATGATGAATCTGCAGAGAAGGAAATCAAGAAAATACTGCCATTCAAAGTAGTCTAAAATATGAAATGGAATATGTGGAATATATCTAACAAAGAAGTAAAAGATTTCTACAATAAAAATTATAGAACACTTAAGAATAAAGTTGAAGAAGAGCTTAGAAGATTGAAAGACATTCCATGTTAATGGAGAGGCAGAATCCATATTGTCAAACTGGTCACTTTACCCAAAGCCATTTACAGATTTAATGCAATCCCAATAAAAATACAAGTAACATTTTACAAAAAAAAAAAAAAAAAAAAAACTAGAAAAAAACAGCCCTAAAATTCACATGAAAGACCTACAATAATCAAAACAATCGTGAGTAATAAGAAGGGTATTGGAGGTATCACAATAAGAAATATCAACTTATACTAAGAACAATAGTAACAAAAGCAACATGGTTTTGGCATAAAAACAGATATAAAGACCAATGGAACAAAGAAAAATTTACATAGATACAGTGGTCTGGTCCTTGAGAAAGGTGCCAAAAACATACATTGGAGAAAAGATAACCTTTTTATCAAACATTGCTGGGAAAACTGGATAGCCATATGTAGAAGAATAAAACTAAACCCTGCACCAAAAATAATAATAATAAATAAAATAAACTCAAAGTAGTTAAAAAAATAATATTAGACTGGAGACACTTAAACTGCTAGAAGAAAATACAAGGTCAACATAATATACCAGGCAATGACTCCTTAGTAAGAACCCTAAAGCTTAAGAAATACAACCAAGAATCAATAAATAGATAGTACTAAGTTAAAAACTTCTGTGCAACAAAGGAAACAACTAAGAGTTTGAAGAGAGGGCCTACAGAATGGGAGAAAATCTTTTTTCAGCTACACTTTCAACAGGGATTAATATCCAGAATATAAAAAGAACTCAAGAAACTTAACACAAAAAACTAATGAATGAATCACTAAGTGGGTAAAAGATATAAATAGACATTTCTCAATAGAAAAAGTACAAATGGCCAACAAGTATATAAAAAATCAGCATCCCTTGCAAACAAAACTATACTGAGATTTTATCTCACTTAATTTAGAATGGAAATCAACAAGAATACAATGAACAATAATAGCTGATAAAGATGTTGGGTAACAGGCATACTATATGATTGCAAATTAACAAAACCACTTTGGAAAGCATTATGGAGTTTCCTCAAAAGATAAGAAATAGAACCACCCTATAACCCAGCTATCTCACTCCTTGATATTCTTCCACAAAACTAAAATCAGCATACCAGAGTGATAGAGACACATCAATGTTTATAACAGCATAACTCACAATAGCCAAATTTTGGAACCAGCACAGGTGTCCATCAAGAGATGAACTGATAAAGAACATTGTGGTGTATATACACAATGGAGTTTTTTCAACCATAAAAAAGAGTAAAATTAAGTGATTTGCAGGCAAGTAGGTGAAATTGGAGAACGTCATGCAAGTGAAATAAGCCAGACACATAATGTCAAAGGTCACATGTTTTATTTCATACATAATACCTACCGAAAGAGAGCAAAGGAATAGTTTTAAAGGGTGGTATCTCATAAAAATAAAAGGAACAACAATAGAGTAGAAGGGGACTGAGAGACAGTGAGGAGGGAAAGGCATGGGGAAGTTATTAGCACTAATCACAATAATAGTAACACTAAAGAAGGGGATCAGTAGAGCAAATGGATTGGGGGAGCATCTGGGAAAAAAAGTACTGTGAAATATCAGTCAAATTATATTTTATGCATTTATGAATACAGCATAATGAACCTCAATGAACCTCACTTTTATGTATAAATATAATGCACCAAAAGAGCTAAAAAATAAAATTACTGTACTTATGTACTACTCTAATGCCATTATACTTAAATTATAATTTATTGCATTATTCTGATTTTAATGAAAATAAATTTGAAATAAAAATATTGTCAAATAAAAATATTATCCAAAATATTGTTCTCATTAAACAACTAAGATATACAAAAAACAAATAATTAAAAACAATAATACCATGATAAATGAAAGGAAAAATAAGAGAATAAGGAAAAACCTTTAGAAGTAGACATACTATAATATACATGTAATTTATACATACATATGAATTATGTTTTATCACTAATATTTTAAATAGCAATAAAATTCAAGAATTCTCAGAGTCTGATCAAACCCAAACAAAAGCAGATGAAAATATAGTTCAAAAATTGTAGGCCTGTGGGTTAAATTTAGGAAATAAAAAAAAAGTTTAACATAGAAAAGGAAAATGAGAAACAAGAAAATATTAAAGAAAAGGTTTCTCAGGAGAGAAGAGAAACAACGGGGCTGCTAATCATGACCTTGAGTTACATTTTCAAATGGTTCTATTTATCTCAAATGATACTCACAGTACATTTTTGGAAAAGTAAATAAATAAGGTATAGCTAGTCTCAAAAAAGAAAAAAAATTACTTTCAATTAAAAAAATATAAGAAGACAATAAAACATAAGATTTGCTTGGCATTAAATTTAGAAACAGACAGAAGGTGTCAGGTGTTCGGCCCTTGAAGAATGACTGGACTCAAAAGCCCCCTATAGATAATTTGGAGAGAAAAGAGCCAGGTTCTCAATGTGAAATCAGTGGCTGGAATGGACTTTCTTCATCCATAAAAAGACAGCAATCATAACCATAATGATACTTGGTATTTGCATCCTCCTATAAACTTATTTTGGCAGGAGAAATGAAGGCAATCAATCAGGATTATGACAACATATTTGCTGATTCCATGAATGGATATGAGATGCTCCCATGGGACAAATGCCAAAAATCTTGTATATTCTTGAGTGCGCTGGAGAATAAACAGGTGGAGGTAAAAACAATGCGGGAATGAAAGAAAATTATGAACAAAAATAGATAAGCTTCAAGATGAGCAACCAAATGAACACTACAAAGCACTTGAAAACTAAATAAAACAACACTATTAACTAGAACCAACAAAATCAGTAGTCAATTATTAATACAATAGTTTCAAATAAAAAATTTTAGTTAAAATAATTCTTTTAAATTTTTAAATACTTATATTAAAATTAATAATTATACATATAAATTGGGTTCCATAATATGTTTTCATATATGTATAACATTTATAGTGTTTAAGTCAGGTTAAGTCTACTTCAAACACATTCATTTCTTTAAGATGAAAACTTTCAAAATTCTTCTATCTTTTTGAAGTGTACAGCACATTATTATCTATACTCATCCACTGGGCAATAGCATACCAGAACTTCTTGCTCTTAACAGTATCTGAGCACCCCTAATCAATATTTTTTATTCCCACCCTCTCTCTCTGTTACTGTCCCTAGTCTCTGGTAACCACTATTCTACTCTCAACTTCAATGATATCACCCTTTTTTAGATTTCACATATGAGTGCTGCTTCTAATTCTGGACTTGGCTTATTTCACTAAACATACTGATATCTAGTTCCATCAGGTTGTTGCAAATGATAAGATTTTATTTCTTTTATGGCTGACTAGTATTCCATTATTATATGTATCATATTTTATTTAACGATTAATCAGTGGATAAGCACTTGGGCTGTTTTCATTTCTTGGTTATGATGATTGTTCCTACAATGCATGTGGTGGTGCAGATGTCTCTTTTTGGCATAATCATTTAATTTCCTTTGGATAAACACATACCAGTGGTGACATAGCTCTGTTCTGTGGCTACTGAACTGCAGCAGCAAGCCTACTGGACCTGGCAGAGAAACAGCAGAAGCCCATTCCACAAAGCACTGCAGTCTGGAATCTGGGAGCATAGAATATCCAACGACCTCAACCTCAGCTTTGTAATCTGTGGGAGAAAATGGAAGTGGGGTAGACCTGATTGGAAGAGTTGACCAATAGTATTAGTATATTTTCAAGCCTCAAATAACATAAATTTGGATCCATAGCATTATTAATTTTCCAACCCCTAAGAAGCATAAGTTTGGACCAATAGCATTGACCCAAGTGCAATAAAACCCCCTAGACTAGCACACTCAGATGGAGAAAACCTACAGTTCCCCATTTTACTGCAAGAGTTTTGTTTCTTTTTCTATTCTTCAATAAATCCTTCTCTTACACTCACTCATTCTGGTCTGTGAATTTCATTGCTTGGATTCACAAAACCAAATAAGAACAACAAAAGTGGAGAAACTCCAGTTTTACCTTCCAGCAGAAGGAGGAAATCGAGTTTTATCTCAAACTTCAGCTTCAGTGGGATTGCTGGATCATGTGATAGTTCTACACTTTTTCATAATGGCTATATTAATTACATTTCCACCAAGAGGATAGATGGATTCCCTTTTTTCCACATCCTCACCAGCACTTGTTAATCGTTAGTCTTTTTGATAATAGGCATTCTTGCTGGGGTGAGGTGCTATTTTCCTGTGGTTTTGCATTTCCCTGATGATTAGTGATGTTTCCATTTTTTTATGTGTCTGTTAGCCATTTGTATATATTCGCTTAAGAAATGTCTGTTTAATGTCTGCCCATTTTAAACTCAGGTTGAGTTTTTACTATTGACGTTTGAGGTTTTTATATAGTCTAAAAATTAACTCTTTGTCAGATGTTGTTGTGTTTTGGATCTGACATTCCCCCCCAAATGCCATGTGCTAAAGACTAGAGTGCTGGCCTGTGGATCCCCTAGAACGCACAGCAACGCTTAGGAGGTAGGGTCTGTTTGGAATAAGTAAGTCATCTGGATGTGAAGTGTCTCCCAAAAGAGCACTCATGAGACAACTCAAAAAGATTCAGAAGAGGAATGATTCGGTTTTAAGAGTCTTAATCCAATTAGTGATTTAATCCTCTGACAGGGATTAATTGAGTGGTAACTAATGTGGTAGGGTGTGGCATGGAGGTATATATTTGTATCTTATTTTTATCTGGTGAGTAGAGTCTTTCTCTGATTCCTGATCATCATTGAGCTGCTTCCCTCTGCTACTCTCTTCTACCATAATATTTAGCCATACCTGAAGCCTGCTGTCTGTGGATTAAGACTTCTGAAACCAAAGTCCCCAAATAAATTTTTCCTCCTCTATGGTTGTTCTTTAGTCACAGCATTGAAAAATCTGACTAAAACACAATATGTCTGCTTTTATACCAATACCATTTGTTCCAATACCATGCTATTTCAATTACTATGATTTTATAGGGTGTTTTGAAGGAAAGTAGTATAATGTATCCCGTTTTTTTTTTTTTTTTAGCTCAACATAGATTGGACTGTGTGTTTGTGTGTGTATGTGCATAATTTCACATAAATTTTAGAATTGCTTTTATTAGCCCTGTGAGAATTGTATTGGTAATTTAATAGGGAATGCATTCAATCTATAAATTGCTATGGTAGGTCCCTATCAAGGTGACACTCTGTAGCTATTGGATGGGTGCCAGAATTGAAGTATGCTATACGGATTCACTTTCAATCCAGTGCAAGGATGATTCAAAAAAGCTTCCAATTTATTATGATTGAACCATCAAAACATCAGTAACATGTGATTTTTTGTAGTGCCTTTGAGTTAACTAGGCATCTAACAGTGACTTCAGGGGTTCAATTACCTCTTTACTAAAGAGACCTATAATCCAATTCTTATGTCTTTCTAATTGTGAATTGATAAAGATATTAAATATGTTCACTTTAGCTGGGCACATTGGTGCACTCTGTAATCTCAGCAGCTTGGGAGGCTGAAACAGGAAGATCCGGAGTTCAAAGCCAGCCTCAGCAAAAGGTAGGCACTAAGCAACGATGTGAAACTCTGTCTCTAAATAAAATACAAAATAGAGCTGGGGATGTCACTCAGTAGTCAAATGCCCCTGAGCTCAATCCTAGGTACCAAGAAAAAAAAAAAAAAGAATGTATACACTTTATTATTGACTATAAGAAATCTACCAATTTTTGTATGATAGGTAGGGTGTTTCACAAGGCATTTTTTAAGAGTTTCTTGTTTTTGTGTGTGTGTGTATGTGTGTGTGTGTATGTGTGTGTGCATGTGAGATTATAGATGCTGAGTCAATTTAGATTTGCTATAGAAGTATTAAATGGGATATCTGTGTTAAAAATCTAAGAATATGCATTGAAGTTTAAAAATAATAAATAGGACATTAATTATTTTAAAGCTACCAACATACCAAAAAATAAAATAATTTAAAAAAATACGATAAATTGAAAACTAAAAATATTTGACAGAAATATTACAAATATATTAGCTACTAAAAGAAATATAAATATATTTAATTTACTTTTTGAAAGACAAGAAACACATGCCTTAAAGTTCTAGTTATATATTATGCATGGAAAGCACATTAGAATGCAAAAGAAAAAAACAGATGGAAAAATCTATACCTCTCAAATATTTTCCAATATAAAATATGTCACTATATTAATATCAGAAAAAATAAAAATTAAGGTAAAATACTAATGAAGGGAAAAGTAACATTATCAGATAGTTAAAAAACAATAATTAGGCTCAAGTAAAATTATCTATGACTTTCATGATATCAATTGAAATCATGTGAGGCGAAATTGATCAAATTAGAAGAAAGGATTGGTGTTTCAGAATGCATGCTGGGAAGTTTTAACTTAACTATCTCAGGAAATTATGAATCAGAAAACCCTAAAATTTAGTTAAGGCACAGAAAACAATACAGTTTAAAAAGTTGATCAAATAGCTTCATATATAACCCTGCATTATGTAAAAAATACACATTCTTTTCCAGTATACATGAACATTATGGAAGAATTAAATGCATGAAAATTACAAGTAGGATAGAATATATATGATAAGACACATTCTCTAGGCAAAATATAGCAATTGCAATCAATTGTTATTAAACTGGAACTCAGGGAAATTGAAGAGATAAGAATATACTGTGAGTGGGAAGCATGAATTCCAGCATCCTGTCTCAGGACAAAACTGTGGACAGGTGACTAGGAATAGACTCCCCCAAAGCAGGTGTTTGAATAGGAATATGGCTTCTGATCATCAGTTGAAATCATTTCATTTTTTTTCTCTACTTTTCTTTGTTACCCTCAAAGTTCATTGCAATCTTTTAGGTATAACAAACATATTGAAGAGTTGCCTTGAAAAGGAAAATGGGGATGGACATTCACCATTTGGAGCAATGCAGATAAAATCAAGCACACACTAGCAGTAGGAAGAAGAACTGATGAGCCACATTAGGTGCAGAAGAAACAATCTAAATAGACTACCATGACCAATGTTCTCAGCAGGGTGGGTTGGGTGACATAGACTTCCAATAGCTGTGAGGATAAGTACTCAAGTGGTTTTCTTAGAATAATGAGAGAGAGAGCAACCCCTTGATGGTAACATTCAAGGTTTACTTCCATAAAATATCTTATTTACATGAAAAGCTTGGCTTAGTAAACCCAAGGGAATCTTGTTTTTCTGTAAAAACAGATTTTCAGTCTGACATGTCTTGTGTAAATTTGCCACAAGCTTTATCTTCCCCCACACAAAAAGTGTACTTCCTTCCATGTCTTTGGAGAACTAAGCCAAGGACATTGTGTTTCCTATTTAAGAGGGAAATGTAGATTTCTCATTAAAAGGCAAAGCCATCATTTTAAAAGGCTGAATTGGAAAGTACGTTAAAAAGAATTCCAGGTGATTAAGGCACTTGAAATAAGTCTAAGAAAATTTCTTGGCTCTAGGCCTCTAGAATTTTAATTGTGAAGGGCACATAATGTTGCTTCTGAACTCTTGCTACTTGAGATTTTTCATCTTGTAGGTATGCAAGGGTTAATAGTAGTGGCTTAGTAAATCTTTTAAACTTAAGTAAAATTCTCTTCACCAATTCAAGGTGAACTTGAAGTGAACTTGAATATTAAAAAAAAACTGGTATATTGCTAAATTCATCAATGAATTTAGACTTCATCCTTCTACTATTGGAAGTTTATTGACGAAACGGTTATCTGTCAACACTAATTCACTCTTGCAATAGAACTTAATTTTTGTGCCTTTAACCTCATCTATGCAATACTTTTCCTGGAGTTGTGCTTTGACAGAATGTGGATCTACCATGTGATCATAGTGATGCTGGTGCTGCTGTCTCATTTTCCCACCTTAAACATTAAGTCATTCCATATTTTCAGAGTTTGTAATAGCTGAGAAATACCTGATCAATCCTTCTGCTCAAGATAGTATGCCTTATGAGATTTTATGATACTTAAGCAAATTCCTGTCAGTTGAACATAATGTGTTTCCATGTTTTAAAACACATTCTTAAATGTACCAGTTAACTTCATTCTGTTACAAGTCAATAACTGACTACTTTCTCACAAGCTTCTGATAAGAGAACATAGAAGAATTAACACATTCACTATTACAGAGAAACTAGTTAGAGAAAGCATTCCACTAAGAATTTCATTGGTCATCAAAGTAGCTTCATATTTGAAAGGGTTATATATTTAAAATGACTTAAAGAAGTTATTAGTTTGCATATCAAAAATTATTAATTTTCTGATATGAGTTTAAGTAAGTCATAGTAGTCCAATTACATGATGTTACAGCCCGCTGCCCAGCCTAAGCTCTGATTGAACATTAATCATACTTTCTGTTTCAAGCAGAGCATCTAAAGCAAGTTGCACAGCCAGCCAGCCAATCAAAATCTGCAAATAAATCAAGAAATTATGTATAATTCTACAAGAGACTTTCAAAAAATAGGACATGAGCAGTGAATTCAAAGTTTTGTCACATTTTTTCATTAATTTAAATTTACTCTGTAATCACACCATAAGAGCAGAATTGGAGTCCATGCCCCAGAAATTACTATTGGAATCATCTTAGACGAGTTATTTTACCTCATCTACAAAATGAAGATAATGATAATATGTGACTCAATTACCTTTTAGTACAAGAACCAAAAATTTTAGAAACTATTAAAGGCTTTTAAAATTCTACAGTACTGTGTAAGCCTTAAGATCATTTTTACCATCAAAATAATTTATTTCTACTAACAGAATAGGAGAATTGAATATTTGTCAAAACTATCCCAATAGTGTTGTTTAGCTCCTTAATTAACTTGATTAAACTTGTGAATTTATAGAAAATGTCCCATTGATTTTCTTCCCTAAGAGCTAATATTGTAGAATTAAGATCATATGCCTAAAAAAAGCAAGTTAAATAAACAAATATATTTAATATATTTAAAAAAAAACATATAAACTTTGAAAGAAGAGCTTCCATGAGAGTTCTAGAAAATGTGCATTTCTTTTAATCACAAAGGTAGGTGGGAAGTAAAAAAGAAATTAGAGTAGACTAAACTTATTCAATATTAAACACAGAGTTCAGACACTTGGATGATACAGGGATAGGTCTCAGAAATTCTTCATTCCCCTATATGGGACATAGTAGTTTTTGAATAAATGCAAAAGTTTTGTTCTTGTCAGAAGATCCTTTATGTTTTATATAATGTTCAAAGAGTTTTCTACACCCTGAAAGATTAAGAACAACTTGCTTAAAGGTAGACAGTAAGTATACAAAGAATATCATGAAACAGTTTGCCATTTTAGTTTTGTAATTGCTGAAAGTGTTCATGGGATTCAGTGTTTACAAAGCTTCTTTGTATGGAATTTAGCAGTCTCTATTTACTTAATCAGTTTTTATACTTCATCTCCTGACAAAGAAAGTTTAGACAACATAGTCTGGGGCAATATAGTGTGTTCAAAGGAAAAAAAAATATGAAACTACAGAAGAATTTTAGTCAGTAATACCCATAACTAAAAATCACATTTTCATGACTAGCCAAATATTCCTTCTCAAAGTAATATAGGGTTTAAATATTGCCCAAAAAGTATTGGAGTACAGGAGGAATAATAAAAATATGAGAAATACGGTATTAATATTTTGTGCTTTACACCTTTTTGCTTCTTATGTTCCCCTTTATGGCTTTTGCTTTGGGAGTTTAGAAAAACCAATAAAAATTGAACACTAAAAAAAATTAAGGTTTTTCATTTTAGAAATTGCTACATTTTGTAATCCACAGCAGTTCCCTTTTAAAGCCAATTGATTTTTATATTCACTGTCTTATGTTCTTATGTCATTGTATGCTCAAGTCAAGTCTTGTCAATTTTGCCTCCACAGTTTCATAGAAAGTCATAAGAAAATCATAAACCTTTTTTTTTCAAATTAGCACAGCTTCCTAGAAAATACTACTACATACTTTATAAAACAAGAAATGTGAAGCACAAAAGAAATTAGAATAGCTTAAATTTACTGAGGTACTTGCTCACTCTCCACAAATGCTCCCAACTATTATTGGAAAATCAGCCAATTAAAAGCTCAGACTTCCCTCTTCCTTTATAAGGCAGGAAAATAAATGAAGATTTTTAGTGAATTTTATCACTGATTTCTAAACACACTAAACAATGGTAAATATGTCTTTCAATTGTTTAAAAATATGTAAAAAAAAAAAACAAAACAAAACAAGAGTGCTTCTCCTTGATTTTTCCATGCACAACAGGGAGTTTAGTGACGGATAAGTTGGCAGTACCCGCATCTACATTCAAGAAGCTTATGAACAAAATGCCCCACAAAAACTGAAAATGGCCAGAGTCATTTTTGAAACATATCAAAAATAATATATAACACAATGTAGAAGACAGTGTGCTCAACTCATGCTGTTTTATACTTTCTTATACTTTAGTTCAATATAGGAATGAATTTAAATAATTTACACTTGACATATATTCTATTCAAAATTAGCCTAGATTAAATAATTCCCTTGTTTAGAAATCCTTTTGCTTCAAAGACGTACTTAATTTTACACATGGTACTTGCTAGCATGATGCAGGGGAATCTGGCATATCTGTTTGTAAGAGGTATATATAGGTGTTGCATAAACTAGAAATTCATGAGATTCATTTGTTGTCTGTTCTTTCATTTCATCTTTTTCTTAGTAGTATACTGAATATTTCCCACCAGATTTTGCCCTTTCTATATTACATTGTTTTTGCAACACAGCTCTAATGTTAGTATGGACTTAGTAGATTTTTTTCAAACCCATAACGTTGAGGTGGCCAGATATCTTGCTTTAGCCAATGAAAATGTTAGCAAAACAGATATGGTTTTCATAATTTGCACTATAATTTGCACTTTTGGTTTGGCCTCTTGTGGGTGCTAATTTGCTGTGAGATTCGTACATCTTATGTAGCTACTGCACCAATAATGTGTCCCACTAAAGAAAGGTGGAGACACATGGCCTTCACCATAGCAGAAGTCTGGAGTCCAAATTTGCCTCAACCAGCCTAAGGTGTATCAACTAAACCACAGGCCACCAGCAAACTTGTATTCAATAATACGATAGTTACTGTAAGCCACTGATATTTTGAGGTTATTTATATGCATGTGTATGTATCTGTTCAGACTAGTAAATACTTCTGCATGTATCTGTTCAGACTAATAAATACTTCTTTTCTTTGTATGATTGCTATAGCATTCTGTCTTTTGTTGAAGATCCTATATCTATGTTTATTCTTCAGTATATAATTTGTCAAGCAGTTAAAAATATTTGCAGTTCCAAGACCTATACAACCTTTATAGCTGTACTGAATGTCCTCATACTATCTGACCTTCTTAAGTCAAAATTTAAAGAAGAATTTTATTGTTAGCCAAAAAATATGATAGCTAGTAATGAATCACATGTCCATTGGACTAATAGTTTCATATTGACTGCCAACTCCTAGCTGTGAACAGAACATGTTATTTTAATTCTCCTTAAAAATTATTGTGAAAAGGAAATAAAAGGATTTTCCTAATAAAATATTTTAAGAGTAAGAATATATTTTTCAGCTATTGATGTATATATTGTCTATTACTCTGAAATTCAACCTGTCCAAATTCACACACACAAATACAACACACATTCATTACAACATAAACAATCATAAACACAAATTATTGGCTCTCATGGGGCTGGGGCTGTAGCTCAGTGGCAGAGCACTTGCCTAGCATGTGTGAGGCACTGGTTCAATCTTCAGCACAACATAAAAAATAAATTAATAAACAACAACAAAATTATTGGCTCTCATAGCCATCCTCTGGTTATATTCTATATTATTTCATCTTCCATTATTATAATGAAATATCAAGACTAGGTACTTAAAAGAAGTTTCTTTAGCATATGGTAATGGAAGTTCAAGGGCATGGTACCTGCTTGGCTCTAATGAAGACTTCATGGTGGATGGTATCATGGCAAGAGCACATTTAAGCACATTCAGAGATATCAGAGGGGACAGTCTTGTTTGTTTTATAACAACTCACTCTCATAAGAACTAACTGGGGTTCCCTGAGAACTACTAAATCCCTTCTGAGGCACCACCATCAGTAAGTAATCTACTACTCCACATCTTAAAGGTACTGCCTACTAAATCTGGTTCAGTGGATCTTTTAGCTCATGTGGGGTAGAAATTGGTACGTTTGACAGAGGCTTTGTAAAAATTATTTATTCCATTACTTCATATAGCAAAGTGGCTAAGAAAAGTAGCAAAGAAATCAAGAGTTGAACAAGCAACAAGGTGGCTGCTCCATAGCAGAGATTAATGATGTCCAGGGGTGGACACATATATATGTTTGGAGGGCTAGAATTTAACATATTCATGTGCTATGTTACATTGTTATCATTGTATCTGCATCATTTTGTATTCGGCTAACAATTAATACTTGCCCATGACTCATAAACCTGCCTCAAAATTGTGCTTTTCTTCTTCATAAGCATAGGTTTCAGCATGTAAATGAGGGTCTTGGTTACTTTCTGGGCAAGTGTTTATTGTTAGATCTACTTACACCACTTTAATGCTTTGTCTTAAACCATGGATGTAGTTAGAGAGGCCTTCCTGCATGGATCTTAAGCATAGTATGTGCAGTTCTTTCATCCTCCATCAACTTAAACTTTAAAACATTACTCCTGCCTCATTATCAAAATTTTTCACTATGAGCACCAAACTTCCAACATTGAACCCTTGGGGAACAAACCATATCCAAGCCATGGTAGACTCTAGGACTAATAAAACATTAATATATATATATATATTAGTTTCTACTAATATTATACTAATAAAAAGTGGAATTAAAAATCAAGATTAATTCAGTGACATCAGCAGGATGGATGAATAGGAAACCCCAGACCATGTTCTTCCTGAGAAACAAAACCAGAACAGCTTCATTGAAATGAGTTAGAAAAGCCATTTCAGTGTCTCCTCTAACCCAGCAAAGTTTTCAATTTGAAGGAGAAGCTCAATTCTCAGCTTCTCCCTTGGGAGAGAAAGAGAAGATTAGAATGTATTTTCACTGCTCTAATTTAGGGACAACTGCTGCCCAATGTCTGGTAACTGACTTATCTGACTCAGAACATTGATGGACCAGCATAGTTTTGACACTTTTAGGATGCAGAAGGAAAAAGCTCAATGGTGTGTGGCAGTGAAAGAGAATCTTCAGTACTGCACACAGGCATCAGAGGAAGGAAGAAATTGGAAACCCTTGGAAAATAAATCAACAAATCCCTTGTAATTTAGAAATTGTACTCACAAGCCCAGAGATAATGCATTTTTCATAAAAGTGACCTCCAAATATCTAACTGGGTTGGATTAGTGAATGTTTTGTCACAAATCCAGCCTGAAAAGACTGGGAAAGTTGGTTACTTTTTTGTTTGCATAGAATGTAATACAAAGTAAGATACACGATGAGTTAACAGGAAAATATGGAAAAAAAAATATATATATATATCATTCCAGAAACAGATCTGTTTATTATCTGACTGTGTATTATTAAACAAAGAGAAATTCAGGAACTAAAATATACAAATAACCTAGAAATGTTGAGAGTGGTTTATGAAATAACTGAACTGAAAAATCTACTAGCAGATATTAATAGCAGTCTTGAAGCAATAGAGGAAAGTTTCGATGTTGAAGCCAGGACATTTGAAATTATTGAGTCAGACAAACAAACAAACAATAAATAAACAAATAAATAAAAGGATAATGAAAACTTAAATAAGCCTATGGAACTTAAGGGACCTCTTCAGGTGACCAACACATGCATTATGAAAGTCACAATTGGGATTTTATATATTTTCTAACAACATAAAAATGTAGAAATCAAAAATTTAGAAATACAATTAAAACTAGGTAGAAGTTCTATTTTCACAAAATATTTAAATAAACTTTTGTCAAACACAAACCAAATTCAATAAATAAGCAAATATATGCAGTTTTAGTAGTATCACGCAGAAGCCTAAAACATAAATTTAATGTTTTCATCTTCATGGAGCCCATCTCTATTTTTTAACATCTGAAGAATAAAATCTACAAAGAACTCATCCTCAATGTAGGAAACATTCCTATAACATTAATTTAAACATAATGTAATAAACATAGAAATAAGTTTTAAAGTTCTAACACACCAAAAAATTCCCATCAAACTCATTCATTAAGATAACAACCACAAATTTATACATCTCTGAAACTATTAATTTGGAGATAAAAATCCAAATTATAATTTCAAAATATTTGGACTGTTTATACATATGTAGTCAAACTAATTGCAAAGTGACTTTATTATGCAACATATCAATATATACAATTTAAAAATATCATGCATATATGAAAAGGTACTAAAAATGCATTTATGATTAAATCATCGGTCCTACAGCAGGATTTGGAGGGAAGACTTGAAGGTGATGTTACTTAAACCAAGAGTTATAATTTATAACAGACAAATTTTTTTTATCATTTTCATTAATGTGAGAATGTCCATAGCTATTACTATTTAGCTTTATTTTTGGAAGTGTTCAAGTGTTATTGAATAGGTAGGACAGTCAGATAGTAAGACACTGGCAGGCAGGCAGGCAGGCAGGACAATGGGTCCCAAACAGATTTCTCTTTAGAAATATTCCAAACATTCCAACAACCAAAGCCCTTTGACACAAAGAAATAGGAAAAGAAAAGGGAGGACAGACCTGAGCAAAAGCTACAGATAATTTCAAACTCAATGACTAAAAGGAACAACCAGTCAGAATGTTTTGGGCCCAATTAGTGAACAAGTCACTTTCCAGATACCTAATTATCACAAAATTATGCAACACCCCTAGACCCAAACCGTCATGAGCAACCCTCTATTAGGACCCCTCTTGCTCAGTGAGAGGTCTGTTTCCTTTCTTCTCTCTTGAATAAATCTTTCTCTCTCACAACTCCCCCACATTGTCTGTAGATTTTATTCATCAAGATTGGGAGACAAGAATGTGGAAAAAAGTTGCTGGTGATCTTTGGCTGAGTAGTAACACTATCAGGTGTGGCATGTGCGGAACCTAAAGAGGTAAAGCACAAATGGGACCTGCCCTGCCTGATCATGACAGCAGAAAATCCAGTTTCATCATGGCAAATCCGATCTATGTAACAGAATTATCATTATTGACTTGATAGGTAAGCATGACCACTAGTTCCCAAGATAACTGGTTGTGGAAGCAAATCAGGTATTTAGAAACGAGAGGAAGAAATTTTCTATATTGACTAGTGCTGTAAACAATTACTGTGATGCTTTAAATATTTTACAATGTAAGGTATACAGAAATCACTATTATTACTCAACATCACTGAAAAGTTCTGAACAGTGTAATAGTTTATAAAATATTAATAAATTATGAGAAAAATAATAGTATTGTTTGCAAATGATATAATCAGAAATTCTGGAAAACTCAGATTTATTAAGAGTTAAAATAGCTAAGTTTAAAAAACATAAATATCAAAGGATTTTCTTTACACCAGTTACTAGTATTTAATACACAAAATTACTTAAGAATGAATAAATCAAAATAATAAAATATGAGAAATAATGCTAATTGCAAATTGCTGTAGCCAAAGAGAAATGCTGGGAAATTTAATTATGTAATATTTAAAATTTTTTCTTATTCAAATACCAAGAAAAGTAATATTTTAAGAGAATTGCAATCAAGATGGAAGAAAATTTTCAAATGCTTTATTATACAAAATACCTTAATTTTTGTAAAATTATATAAGTGGGAAGATGGGCAAATATATTTTAAAAAATACAAATAACTAACATATATTCTGAAAAAAATATTTTCAACAGCAAGCAGAAATGGAAATTTGAAGTGATATTTTCTTCCACTTAGGAAATTTTTAGTTAATGTTAGAATGAGTAATTACAATAATCAGTGCTGAGGAAGATCTGATAAAAATGAGCTAAGGAGACAGGTCTAACCTCACTTAAAAGTAATTTTTCAGCCAGGCTGCAGTGGCACATACCTATAATCCCAGTTGCTTCAGAGCCTGAAGCAAGAGGATCAGGAGTTCAAAGCCAGCCTCAGCAAAAGTGAAGCACTAAGCAACTGAGACTGTCTCTAAAACAATACAAAATAGGGTTAGAGATGTGGCTCAGTGGTCAAATACCCCTGAATTCAATTCCAGTAACCCCTCACACTCAAAAAAGTAATTATTCAGAATATATTTTACATAAAAGTGTTTATGGTTTAACTTAAAAATTGATTTTTGAGAAATGTATTCTAGGTAAATGATCATCTGTTACAGAATTTTTAAAAATGTTTTTATTAGTTCATGGTAGTTATACATAGTAGTGGGATCCATTTTGACATAATCACACATGCATGGAATATGATTTCCTATATTTCAATTCTCAATACTTTCTCATCCCATTCCCTTTCCCTTCTTCTACTCTGCCAGTCTTCTGTTTTTTATTGATATTTTATAGATGTACATGAATGCAGAATTCATTATGGTATATTCATAAACGTACATATTATAATTTAGACAATTTTATCCCACAGTTCCTCCCTTTTTCCATACCAACTTTGTTTTCTTCAATCTCCTTCTTCTATTCCCTGATCTTCCCTATCATCATGATATCCATCACCTTTCTTTTTTTCCCACTTATATTTTCTAGCTTCTTCTTCAGGGAGAACCTTTATCTCTTGACTTTAGCAGTCTGGCTTATTTCATGTAGCATGATGTTTTAAAGTTCTGTCCATTTATCAACAAATGTCATAATTTCATTCTTCTTTATGACTGAGTAAAACACCATTATGTACATATATCCATTTTCTTTATCAGTTCATCTGTTGGTGAACATCTGGGCTGGTTTTATAACTTGGCTATTGTGAATTAGCTTGCTATAAATATTGATGTGGCTGCATCACTACAGAATGCTAATATTAGTTCTTTTGGATAAATACCAGCAAGTGGGATAGCAGGGTCATATTCCTATTTGTTGAGAAATCTCCATACTGCATTGCAAAGTGTTTGTACTAATTTGCAGTCCCACCAACAATGTATGATTGTACCTTTTTCTCCATATCTTTGCCAGTATTTATTATTATTTGCATTTTGATGATTGCTACAAATTTTTATGAGACAAATTTTTGTTATCAGCCTAAATGTCTCAAAACTTAAAATTTTTAGAAAGTTTGATGCATCTGTAAGTGGGATATTATGCAGTATTTAATGTGTATTTCAGTAGATGTTTCTCACAGTTCTGAAGACAGAAAACTAAAATCAATGGGTTAACAGTGTTAACTTCCTTTGGGGGTTTCAGGTGAAAATTCATTTCACTGTTTATTCTTTGATTAATTTCTGAAGACCATCTACACTCTTTGGCTCATGGTCCCTTACTTTAATTATTTCAGCCTCTTTTTCCATGTCATTTTCTACACTTCACTGATATTTTTGTCTTCTTTTACTGAGAACTCTCAGAACTATGTTACATTTAAGTGGATAATCCAGGATCACAAGATGCCATAATAAGATCTTTAACCACAGCTGCATAATTACTATTCCATCTAAGGTAATATTTATAGATTTGAGGAATACATGTGAACACACTGGGCAACCATTTTTCAAGTTGTCATTATAAAACAAAGTATAACATGAAGAAGACACATGCTGTGGTCTGAATATGTGGAAACCTAATCACCAGTGTGATGGTATTAGGAGATGACACCATTGGGAGATATTTAGGTCATAAAAGTAGAGCCCCATGAATAAATTATTATAAACATCTTTATAAAAGATGTCTCAGAGTGCTGCCTTTCCTCCTAATGATAGTTTTAGTGAGAAGATGTGTACAAAGAAACAAGCCCTCACCAGTCAAAAATTTATAGGTGCCATTATCTTGGACTTCCTTGTCTCAAGTAATGTGAAAAAATGCACACCTGTTGTTCATAAGCCACTCAACTTATGGTATTTCTGTATAGCAGACCACATGAAGTAAGGCAGTATGTAATTTTGCTTTTCTAAATAGTGAAATTGTATATGTGGTATTTACCTGTTTTCAAATCATTTTACAATGAGAATGTAAAACTGCTTAAAACAACCCTTTTTCAATATCAGAATCTTTTCAACCAGAGTCTTTCTAAATGGTGATCTTGCATTATCTAAAAAGCTGTTGTAAATACATACACAGAAAGAATTATTTTTGATGTTAGTGCACACTATATCTACACTATATCTAGAAAAGTGAAATGAATCTGACCTAAGTTTCCTATGCACATATATGAATAAACCTCAGTGAATCTTACCACCATTTATATCCACAAGACACTAACTAAAAGTTGCACAAAACAAAACTCTAAACAAATAGCAGAAATCAGTAGAGAACAGAGGAAAGGGAACAGGAGGAAGTTGCAGAAAGGGGAAGTACTGCGAATTGAAGTAGAGCAAATTATATTCCAATATTTTATAATTATGTCAGAATTAATCCTGATGTTTTACATAACTTTTAACAGAACCAATAAAAATAAAACAAACTAAAAAAATTCATTTTTCACATATGAATAGGTAATTAAATTTGAATTCCAAAAGCAAATAAAATAAATAAGTAAATAAAAAACAGAGGAATACACATGTCTTGTGATATAACATTCAGTTTATCCTTTATTAAAATAATAAATATGTTCTTTCTGTTTTTTTTGTTTGTTTGTTTGTTTTTTTTTTTTTTTTTTTTTTTTGCTAAATGAATAGTTTAATGTTAGCAAAAAAGCCAAATAGGTATCTATCTGTGGTTTACACAAACAATATAATAATGAAAATACATTTTCTATTCATCTTCTCTTTTTAACTAATCTTTGAAATATTACCAGTTGTTTTGAATTATTGTTTGTAAATTAAAATTTGTAGAAAAATTCATATTTTATTCACATTTTTTATATTACTTTAATATAAACATTAATTTAATATTGAGAGAGGGGCAGTTTTTAACCAGCAATTTAAAATTATAAACAAGCATAATTTGGTCAGTTCTTACAAAACTTAGAAAATACTATTTTTCTCTTGGTAATAAATTTAATATTGTTATTATTATTAGCGCTTTTCCCCCTTATTTTTGCTGCATGATTTAATCAATTGATAACATTTAATTTTTATATTAACAGAGAATACCCATGCTCTTTATTTGCCAATTGAATAATATTCCTTAGAAATCTGAATGAAATTTCTTTACTGTTCTATACCAGTCATTAAAGATATTTTATTTCCAAAGTAACATTCAATAGCAATATTGAATAATTATTTCTTAATTAGAAAGAGGAAAAATAAGTAATGTTTTGCTGCTGTAGAAAAAAAATAGAGTATCCTTTCTGAATTTGCTTATATCAATTATAATAGTCTCTGTCTTTTTGGATGAAGCTGTGGTGTGTCCTCTGCTCTCTGTCTGCCTCTGGATATTTCTATTTCATTGGATAAGTGTGGCTGGCCTGCCTGCTGTGAGATTTATGAATCTCTTGGGTGAAAGTAATGGAAAAAGTAATGGCACTCATTTGGCTATTACCTTAATTATGCAACTCTTAGAGTCTGTGTTATTCACAGCTTAACCTTTTCCTTTGCCATTAGTATACTTTCCATTTCTGCATTCTGTTTGGTCATGATTTTTTTTCTTTACTTTCTTGTTACATTTACTTATTTATTTTTTAATCTTTGCCTCTGCATAATGAGAACAAAATCATATCCTGATTTTCATTCAAATTCAAGTTTAGCCGCTTAAGCTAGAGTCCATTGCTGCATGATTTGGTCTTGTTTTTAGAGCATTTACCTAACTGTTTTTCCTGAATAGTATTTGCTCTTTTTTCACTGATAGCATGTGTTTTGGCACACGGAGTCCTTGGATAACTCCCAGAGGTAAATTGAAAATAGTATTTCACCTGAAATCCCTGCAGTTCAGGAAGCTGAGGCAGGAGAATCTCTGAAGCCAACCTCAGCAACTTAGCTAGGCAGTAAGCAACTCAGTCAGATCCTGTCTCTAAACAAACAAACAAACAAACAAAAAACGTGGTGGTGATGTGGCTCAGTGGTTGAGCACCCCTGAGTTCAATATCCCTGATAACAGAAAGAAATAAAAGAAAATAGTATTTCAATCAAATTTCACAACAAAGAATTGACCCCTTGGTGTTTATGGTGAAGACTTTGTATTCCTTTCGTCTTCTAATTCTAATGAATATATATTTTATTCCATATGCACTATTTCTAAGCTATTGTTTTTGGTAGCTTTCCAATTTCCATCTTTGATGTAAAAAAAGAAAATCAGATATAAATTTTTTTATGCAAGTCAGAAAGTTTGCCAACTAAATACCTCATTAACTTTGTTTTATGTGTTAAATAATTAATTTGGCCTGATATAAAGTACTTAATTTGAGATTAAATTATTAATTTTTGTTGAGAAATTTACCAGGTTATACTGGTTTTCCTATACCTCATTACAGTATTAAAATTTAATGAATTTATTAAATAGTGGAGTAGTGAAGTCCCAAAATTTTTGGAGTTGTCCTAATCCTAGCCATAATACAAAATGAGCTTCTGGATCAAATTTGATGTGGGAGTTTTTTCAGTCTTCATCAAACTTTCAAATAATGTTGATTCCATTAGGTATAAAATAGAGTCCATCACTGGACTCTAATATAGGCAGTAGAGTAAATCTGGTTTCAATATTAAACTGTTTTTAATCAAACTTTAAAACTGTAAGTTGTGTAAACACATTCTGTATTTACTGTGTGAAATACAATGCAATTTTGTTTACTTTTAAAATTTAAATGCCATGATAAAGAATGATTTGCAGACATACATTGCTATTTATTTAGTAATTACAGGCATGGACATATAAATTTACTCTCATAATTGTTTGCTATGAAAAGGTGTTTTACTTTTCTCTCCTCAAAGCAATTGCATATAACCTTTTCTCTGTATATAAATGAACTCATTAATGAAGTAAGTTATGAGACAATTTTTTAATTCATAAAATATACAAACACAAGGTGGTCTCATATTTCAAGGCAAAATATTCATTTTTGTGATACTTTTTCATCTGTAGAAACAATTGATAACTACTTGATAGCCTTTTTTATTAAATTTCTAATTGTATAAAAAATAAACACAAGAATCTTAGGTAGAAAAATCTTTTTCATTCCTTTAAATGCTTAATTTCTGTGACATAAATGAAGTAATAAAAAAAAAAAACAATTCACCTGGAAAATGAAACTTAAAAAATACAATTTGTCTCCTAAATTATTTTTTAAAGAAGATTTTGTAAAATGTTAAATAATATTGGACAGTAATTTTGTTGTATATTTCTTGTATCCACATATTAAACATCAGCTCAAAAAATGTGATTTATGTCAAAGTATGTTTTTGTTCCAATAGGATAATGTTAATAACTTTAAATACTTTTTTATTAACTTTTTTATTTATATATGACAGTGGAATGCATTACAATTCTTATTACACATATAGAGAAAAATTTTTCATATCTCTGGTTGTATACAAAGTATATTGACACCAATTTGTGTCTTTATACAGGTACTTTGGATAATAATGACCATCACATTCCACCATCGTTTCTAACCCCATATTCCTCCCATCCTCCTGTCCTACCTAGAATTCACCTATTCCTCCCATGCTCCCCGTCCCTATCCCACTATGAACCAGCCACCTTGTATAAGAGAACATATTTGGCATTTGTTTTCTTGGGATTGGCTAACTTTACTAAGCATTATCTTCTCTAACTCTTTCCATTTACCTTCAAATACCATAGATTTTATTCGTTCTTGTTGCTGAGTAATATTGTATTGTGTATATATGCTACATTTTTTTATCCATTCATCTACTGAAGGGCATCTAGGTTAGTTCCACAGTTTAGCTATTGTGAATTGTGCTTCTATAAACATTGATGTGGCTGTGTCCCTGGAGTATGCTATTCTTAAGTCCTTTGGGTATAGATCAAGGAGATGGATAGCTGGGTCAAATGGTGTTTCCATTCCCAATTTTCCAAGAAATCTCCATACTGCTTTCCATATTGGCTGAACCAATTTGAAGTCCCACTGGCAGTGTATGAGTGTACCTTTTTCCCCATATCCTCACCAATACTTATTGTTGTTTGTATTCATAATATCTACCATTATGACTGGAGGGAGAGTGGTTTTGATTTGCATTTCTCTAATTGCTAAAAGTGATGAACATTTTTTCATATGTTTGTTGATTGATTGTACATCTTCTTCTGATTAGTGTCTGTTCAGGTCCTTGGCCCATTTGTTGATTGGGTTATTTTGTTTGTTTTTTTGATTGATTGATTTTTGTTTTTGATGCTTAGCATTTTGAGTTCTTTATATATCCTAGATATTAGTGCTCTGTCTGACGTGCATGTGGTAAAAATTTGCTTCCATCTGTAGGCTCTCTATTCACCTCACAGATTGTTTCTTTTGCTGAGAAGAAACTTTTTAGTTTGAATCCATCCCATTTATTGATTCTTGATTTTAATTCTTGTGCCAAAGGAGGTTTGTGCTAAAGAAGGTTGGGGCCTAATCCCACACAATGGAGATTAGGGACTACTTTTTCTTCTATTAGATGCAGAGTCTCTGGTTTTATTTAAAATACTTTTATCATTACTTAATAGATTCACTTTTATTTTACAGTGGGTGAGTCAAAACAAAATGAGTCAAACCAGTTCTGGAATCAAGCAAGATAGATTTTTTAAATGGAGATATTTAATACCTCCACATTATATAAATTTATTTATATAATTAAAACTACTGGTTTTGTATTTTCTGCATCTCAATTTAAAAGCTATATTAAATACAATAAAGATTCTATTAATTATATGACATTTGCTTCCAATAATCATAACTAACAAAAACAAATATAGTTCAAATAATCAAACAACATGACATGATGGAGACAGGAGGCAGATTGTAGCATCAGGGTTGAGCTTTCACAATAAGAAAAAGATGCACAGAAATAGGTGATTAAAGAGGCTTGTGAGATCCAAAGTCCAATATACCAGGACATGGACAAGTACAGAAGAATTAAAGGATACCATAAGGTTCTGTGTAGGATGCTTTCGGACTATGATGAAAGCTCCCAGGTACTAAAATGTTGAACTTGAAGCAGGTTGAGAATTTGGCACTCAGGACCTCACTAAAACCATTATGAACAAAGACATATTCACTTAAGTCAAGGAAAAGCCAATGATGACCATTTTAGATATTATTACAGTGGTCCTAAAGTACTATGTGTTGAAATTAAATGAAGAAACAGGTGCAGTGAGGGCTGGGGATGTGGCTCAAGTGGTAGCGCTCTCGCCTGGCATGCATGCGGCCTGGGTTCGATCCTCAGCACCACATACAAACAAAGATGTTGTGTCCACCGAGAACTAAGAAAAAAATAAATAAATACTAAAATTCTCTCTCTCTCTGTCCCCCTCTCTCTCACTCTCTCTTAAAAAAAAAAAAAGAAACAGGTGCAGTGAAAGTATAATAGGAAGTCAGTTTTCAATTCAACAAATAGCAACCAATAAGAAAATGTAAGGGGGAAACAACTGCATGTACATTAACAAAAATAACAAAAATAAAGTACAGGAAAAAAATTGGCTGGGTGTGGTGGTGCACACCTATAATCCCATCCACTTGGGAGGCTAGGGCAGTAGGATCATGAGTTCAAAACCAACCTCAGGATTTAGCGAGGCCCTAAGTATTTAGTGAGACACTTTCTCTAAACAAAATATTTTTAAAAAATGGTAGGGGCATGACTCAGTTGTTAAGCACTCTCAGGTTCAATCCTTAGTGCCCCTCCTGAAAGAAGAAGAAGAAATTGAAGAAAAGTCCTGGATTTAGATGAAGAAAATGTCCAAACCTCAGTAAAACACATAGAAGAAGTCTTGAGGCAGTTCCCCAGCCCTGGGCTCAGTCAGCGCCTTGTCTGCACCTGGTGAGCACCGCAGGAGCGCCCTGGAGCCAGGTGCTGCTGTCCAGCCCCAGCCCAGATGCATCCATGGCTAAATTCTTCATTCTGAGGACAGGAGGACAGTTTCCCTGAAGAATGTCAAGGATCGAGAGCTGCAGCAGTGAGACACCTTCAGTCCTCAGATGTCAAGACCTGTAGCTTCTTGATAGTGCACCAAAGATGCCAGTCTGGGAGGGGACTGAAGCCATCCAGCTCCTGGGGGACACTCCACTAAGGCAACCAGCGGCCACCATCTTGGAGAGCTGAAGTATCCACCGCCACTCTCCGACAGATTGCAACAACAAGACAGGTGTGTGTCACTCAGTTCAGCCCCCATACATAGGGGGATTTCGCATAAATTCTCTCCTAGACTTTCAGGGGAAGGGAGTATCACAGTGAGCCTGCATAAAGACTAAGGGAGAATTAGAGGCACTGACCTTCAACCCCCCCTCCCATCAGCAGCTAAAACAAAACCTGTCTAGCCAGCGCCGGGGGAGGGGTAAACAAACAGAAAAAATCAAAACCATAGAGAGCCGGGGATCCCAAAAGACAACGGTGTGACCCCGGAGATCCAGGCTGTGTGATTCGCGCGGCCTGCCCCGCGGCTACAGAGGCGTGGCGCTGCAGACAAGGGATTAACTAGCAAGCAGGGAGATAAGTGGTTGCCACGAAGTGGAATCCCTCCAGCCTAGCCCGCACTGATCCCCGGGCTGAGTACGGGATTTCCGATGGGGAAGGAAGCGGTACAGTTCTATTCACCACAAGGGAAACAAAACAAGAGAGTGCCGGGGTTCCTAATAGCCACCCTCCACACCCAACAAACGGCAGGCCCAGAGTACAGTTTGAACTGCCGAGAACCATCACTCAGGGGAAATCTGGTCTAGCAGGAGAAACCAGGAGACTAGAGGCAAGGCCCTCACGACTGAGCAGCTGTAAACTGCAGGCCCGCCAGCGACAGCTCACCCACTGCCCGCGTAACTGGGCGGTAGGAGAACGCCCACCCGCTGGCGACTGATCACCTGCTCGCGGCCTGTGATACTGGGCGGCTGGAGACTGCCCGCCTGCCGCGACAGGGAGCTGAAACCAAACAGAGACAGTCCAGTCACACCCCCCCATTAGGGCACCCCGGCAAGGAGACTGGGGCCCGTCATAGCAGAGTAGTGTCGTCACTGGAGCTCGGACGTCGGAATTCCTTCCCAGCGGAATCCAAGTTAGCAGGCATAGTTTAACAACACAAAGGAGAGACATCAGAGTAATACAGAAACAAAACAAATCTATAGAAGAGAGCAGAAACACGACAATCAAAAAGAGCTGGAAAGTAACGTGGACAACATGAGAAAACAAGGGAAAAAAGGATTACAAACAATGCAAGACAACCCAATTCTACAGGAGGACATAGAAACATCAGAAACAGGGATAGCGAAAGAACTCAAGGCATACCTAACTCGAATGGAAAGGAATATTAGAGAAGACATGAGACAGCAAGTCCAAGAAATAAAAGTATACTTTGAAAATGAATTAAACAAACAAATTCAAATGGCAAAGAATGAGCTCTACCAGGAGATAGAGATCTTAAAAAAAAATCAAACAATAATCCTAGAATTACAGGAAACTATAAACCAAATTAAAAACTCAAACGAGAATATTACAAATAGACTTGATCAAGTAGAAGTCAGAACATCAGATAATGAAGACAAGGTTTATCAACTTGAAAAGAATATAGTCAACACAGAAAAGATGCTTAAATCCCACGAGCAATCTATTCAAGAGATATGGGATGTCATAAAAAAACCAAATCTGAGAGTCATAGGGATAGAAGAAGGCACAGAGTTTCAAACCAAAGGAATGGACAGCATATTAAATGAAATAATTCTAGAAAACTTCCCAGAGATGAAAGATGGAATGGATTGCCAAATCCTGGAAGCCTACAGGACCCCAAACATTCAAAACCATAATAGACCAACTCCAAGACATATAATTATGAAGATAGCCAATGTACAGAACAAGGAGAGAATATTAAAAGCTATGAGAGAAAAGAGACAGATTACATTCAGGGGTAAACCAATTAGGTTAACGACCGATTTCTCATCACAAACTTTGAAAGCGAGAAGATCCTGGAATAATGTATTTCAAACGCTGAAAAATAATGGATTCCAACCAAGAATACTATATCCAGCAAAATTGAGCTTCAAATTTGACAATGAAATTAAAATCTTTCACGATAAACAAAAGCTAAAAGAATTTGCAGCAAGAAAACCAGCTCTGCAAAGCATTTTGAACAAAACACTACAAGAAGAGGAATGGAAAAATAGTGCCCAAAACTAACAGCAGGAGGTATCTCAGTAAAGGGTGAGAAGAATAACCAAAAAGCAAAACTAGCCAAACTAAAATAAATAAATAAAGAAACATGACTGGAAGTACAAATCATATCTCAATTGTAACCTTAAATGTTAATGGCCTAAACTCACCAATTAAGAGACATAGGCTAGTAACCTGGATCAAGAAAACAAATCCAACAATATGCTGCCTTCAGGAGACTCATATGATAGGAAAAGACATACACAGGCTGAAAGTAAAAGGTTGGGAAAAATCATACCACTCACATGGCCCTCGGAAGCAAGCAGGAGTGGCCATACTCATATCGAATAAAATCAACTTCAAACCTAAGTTAATCAAGAAGGATAAAGAAGGTCACTATATACTGTTAAAGGAACCATCCACCAACAAGACATAACAATCATCAATTTGTATGCACCAAACAATGGAGCTGCAACGTTCATAAAACAAACTCTCCTCAAGTTCAAGAGTCAAATAGACCACAACACAATAATTATGGGTGACTTCAACACACCGCTCTCGCCATTAGACAGATCCTCTAGACAAAAGCTGAATAAAGAAACTATAGAACTCAACAGCACAATCAATAACCTAGACTTAACCGACATATATAGAATATATCAACCATCATCAAGTGGGTATACGTTCTTCTCAGCAGCACATGGATCCTACTCAAAGATAGACCATGTATTATGCCATAAGGCAACTCTTAGTAAATTTAAAGGTGTGGAGATAATACCATGCACCATATCTGATCATAATGGAATGAAATTGGAAATCAATGATAAAAGAAGGAAGGAAAAATCCTACATAACATGGAAAATGAACAATAAGTTATTGAATGATCAATGGGTTATAGAAGACATAAAGGAGGAGATGAAAAAATTCTTAGAATCAAATGATAACACAGACACAACATACCGGAATCTATGGGACACAATGAAAGCAGTTTTAAGAGGGAAATTCATTTCTTGGAGTTCTTACCTCAAAAAAAGAAAAAACCAACAAATAAATGAACTCATGCAACACCTCAAAAACCTAGAAAAGGAAGAGCAAAACAACAGCAAATGTAGTAGAAGACAAGAAATAATTAAAATTAGAGCAGAAATCAACGAAATTGAAACAAAAGAAACCATTGAAAAAATTGATAAAACTAAAAGTTGGTTCTTTGAAAAAATAAATAAGATAGACAAGCCTTTAGCCATGCTAACAAAAAGAAGAAGAGAGAGAACTCAAATTACTAACATACGGGATGAAAAAGGCAATATCACAACAGACACTACAGAAATACAGAAGATAATTAGAAAGTATTTTGAAACCCTATATTCCAATAAAATAGAAGATAATGAAGATATCGATAAATTTCTTAAGGCATATGATTTGCCCAGATTGAGACAGGAAGACACACACAATTTAAACAGACCAATAACAAAAGAAGAAATAGAAGAAGCCATCAAAAGACTACCAACCAAGAAAAGCCCTGGACCGGATGGGTATACAGCGGAGTTCTACACAACCTTCAAAGAAGAATTAATACCAATACTTTTCAAGCTATTTGAAGAAATAGAAAAAGAAGGAGCTCTTCCAAATTCATTCTATGAGGCCAACATCACTTTGATCCCAAAACCAGACAAAGATACTTCAAAGAAAGAAAACTACAGACCAATATCTCTAATGAACTTGGATGCAAAAATTCTCAATAAAATTCTGGCGAATCGAATACAAAAACATATTAGAAAACTTGTGCACCATGATCAAGTAGGATTCATTCCTGGGATGCAAGGCTGGTTCAATATACGGAAATCAATAAATGCTATTCACCACATCAATAGACTTAAAGACAAGAACCACATGATCATCTCGATGGATGCAGAAAAAGCATTTGACAAAGTACAGCATCCCTTTATGTTCAAAACATTAGAAAAACTAGGGATAACAGGAACTTACCTCAACATTGTAAAAGCTATTTATGCTAAACCTCAGGCTAGCATCATCCTGAACGGAGAAAAACTGAAGGCATTTCCTCTAAAATCTGGAACAAGACAGGGATGCCCTCTATCACCACTTCTATTCAATTTAGTTCTCGAAGTACTAGCCAGAGCAATTAGACAGACGAAAGAAATTAAAGGCATAAAAATAGGAAAAGAAGAAATTAAACTATCACTATTTGCGGATGACATGATAATATACTTAACAGACCCAAAAGAGTCTACAAAGAAGCTGCTAGAGTTAATAAATGAATTCAGCAAAGTGGCAGGTTATAAAATCAACACGCATAAATCAAAGGCATTCCTGTATATCAGCAACAAAACCTCTGAAATGGAAATAAGGAAAACCACTCCATTCACAATATCCTCAAAGAAAATAAGATACTTGGGAATCAACCTAACAAAAGAGGTGAAAGATTTATACAATGAAAACTACAGAACCCTAAAGAGAGAGATAGAAGAAGATCTCAGAAGATGGAAAAATGTACCCTGTTCATGGATAGGCAGAACTAACATCATCAAAATGGCGATATTACCCAAAGTTCTCTACAGGTTTAATGCGATGCCAATCAAAATTCCAATGGCATATCTTGAAGAAATAGACAAAGCAATCATGAAATTCATATGGAAAAACAAAAGACCCAGAATAGCAAAAGCAATTCTAAGCAGGAAGTGTGAATCTGGAGGTATAGCGATACCGGAGGTCAAACTGTACTACAAAGCAATAGTAACAAAAACAGCATGGTACTGGTACCAAAATAGGCAGGTGGACCAATGGTACAGAATAGAAGACACAGAGACTAATCCACAAAGTTACAACTATCTTATATTTGATAAAGGGGCTAAAAGCATGCAATGGAGGAAGGATAGCATCTTCAACAAATGGTGCTGGGAAAATTGGAAATCCATATGCAATAAAATGAAACTGAATCCCTTTCTCTCGCCATCCACAAAAATTAACTCAAAATGGATCAGGGAGCTAGATATCAAATCAGAGACACTGCGTCTGATAGAAGAAAAAGTTGGATACGATTTACATATTGTGGGGTCGGGCTCCAAATTCCTTAATAGGACACCCATAGCCCAAGAGTTAACAACAAGAATAAACAAATGGGACTTACTTAAACTAAAAAGTTTTTTCTCAGCAAGAGAAACAATAAAAGAGGTAAATAGAGAGCCTACATCCTGGGAACAAATTTTTACCCCTCACACCTCCGATAGAACCCTAATATCCAGAATGTACAAAGAACTCAAAAAATTAAACAATAAGATAACAAATAACCCAATTAACAAATGGGCCAAGGACCTCAACAGACACTTCTCAGAGGAGGACATACAATCAATCAACAAGTACATGAAAAAATGCTCACCATCTCTAGCAATCAGAGAAATGCAAATCAAAACCACCCTAAGATACCATCTCACTCCAGTAAGATTGGCAGCCATTATGAAGTCAAACAACAATAAGTGTTGGCGGGGATGTGGGGAAAAGGGCACACTTGTACACTGCTGGTGGGGCTGCAAAATGGTGAGGCCAATTTGGAAAGCTGTGTGGAGATTCCTGGGAAAGCTGGGAATGGATCCACCATTTGACCCAGCTATCGCCCTTCTCGGACTATTCCCTGAGGACCTTAAAAGAGCGCTCTATAGGGATACGGCTGCATCAATGATTATAGCGGCACAATTCATAATAGCTAGACTGTGGAACCAACCTAGATGTCCCTCAATAGATGAATGGATAAAAAAAAATGTGGCATATATACACAATGGAGTATTATGCAGCACTAAGAAATGACAAAATCATAGAATTTGCAGGGAAATGGATGGCATTAGAACAGATTATGCTAAGTGAAGCTAGCCAAGCCCTAAAAAACAAATGCCAAATGTCTGCTTTGATATAATGAGAACAACTAAGAACAGAACAGGAAGGAAGAGCATGAGGAAAAGACTACAGTAAACAAAGACGAATGGGGGGAGAGAAACGGGGAGAGAAGGGAAAGCACATGGAAATGGTAGGAGACCTTCAATGATACATAAAATTATAAGAGGTTATGAGGGGCAAGGGGGAAGGAAAAAGAGGGAGAGAATTGAACAACAGCAGGGGAGGTAGAGAGGGAAGATGGGAGGGGAGGGGAGGGGGGATAGTAGGGGATAGGAAAGGTAGCAGAATACAACAGTCACTAATATGGCATTATGTAAAAATGTGAATATGTAACAGATGTGATTCTGCAATCTGTATTTGGGGTGAAAATGGGAGTTCAAAACACAATTTGAGTCAAATGTATGAAAGATGATATATCATGAACTATGTAATGCTTTAAATAATCAATTAAAAAAAAGAAATCTTGAATAAATGTAAGTAAGTATATTCTTCTTACACTGAAAAGAACAGTTAGAAAATTTTGAATCTCCTTCAATTTATGTGATTCTGTAATCCAAATGGGGAAATAGTATTGAAGAAAGCTGACAAAGTTTATTCTAAGTATTCTAAATAATATAGAAAATTAAATATGAATTAAGAATGGAATTAATAAAGTAAAGTACTGATGATTTGTAATAATAGTTTAAGTAAATTCTAAAGGTGAAACAAATAATCCTGGTTACATATTGTCAAGTCAACAGAACAAAATTTGGTCTATAGTGAGTGTGGCATTTAGAATCTGTGCTGAAAAAACTTTATTCAACAGATTGTTTGGGGATAATTATCTAGTTTTTTTTCCCCCTTTAGTACCAGGGATTGAACCTAGAGACACATTCCCAGCCATATTTTGTATTGTATTTAGAGACAGGGTCTCACTCAGTTGTTAGTGCCTTGCTTTTGCTGAGCCTAGCTTTAAACTCATGATCTTCCTGCTTCAACCTCTTGAGCTGCTGGGATTACAGGTGTGTGCCACCGCACTTGGCTTATCTAGCCATCTTAAAACTATAAATATAGTTGTATACATATATTTTTATTTGAGCGGGCTAAATAAGTCTCAATGACTAAATGTTTTTTGAAATGGTAAAGATAATAGAATGGATTATTTGAATATGAAAGAAGGGAATAGAAAAACTTGCTAAAAAGATATAGATCACATAAATCATAGTTGATAAATTTAACTACATGACTATTTAAAATTTCTTTATTAAATTTTTTTAAATGTCAAAGAACATGAAACAATCTTGGCAAGTCCTTTTCATACAAACAAAACTGATAAAAATATTTCAATGAAGAGCCCTTACAAAAAGACCAACAACATTTTATGAGAAAAGCTACACATCCTAAGTAGGGTGACACACACACACACACAAAAAAAAACAGCTGTTATAATCAAGAGGCTAGAATGTAAATAACAGTGAAAAATTTATACAGTTGGAAAATTCCACAAGAGTTTTGCAAAAAAAAATTGAACTTCTCTTTATTTCTTCACTGAATTTAAACTAAGTCTTGATTAATAACAACAACAAAAACCCTAGCCAGTTCCTGATTATTTCTAGCTTGGAAGTCAATTGTATTAAGTAATTTCCCAGTCCAGACAACTAATCTAATAATCCACTCTGATTTAAATCTCAGTGCAATACTCAATCATTGCCTGCATCCTTCTGCTTCCTAGATTGGTTGCTAAATTCCTGGGGAGACATCAGCTGTATCCTAGTGTCCAATCTGGGGAGCCTCAGACTTTACCCCCACTCATTTTAATTTGATCTCAATTCCTGCTGGCTTTGCTCCAAGGTGCTTTTATTTTTTGATCTTCCTACTACTGGTTTCATACAGTGTGATGTGTCCTTACCAGTCCTTGTTGAATGGGCCACTAGGGAGTTACTAAATAACCTCATGTTCTCATTAGCCTAGAGATATTTCTACAGAAAGTTAATCTTATTATGAAAATGAAACAAATCAAATAAGCATTGCAAGATATAAGCACTAGGATATTCAGTTTGGATTTTTTTGTAACAAAAAAAGCAAATGACAAATTAAAATTTCCTAAATATTCACCAATATAGATCAAAGGGATATAATAAAACCATTCAAAAGAACAATGTAGAATTATAGGTGATGATAATTTACTTGATGGGAGAAAAACAGCAGAACAGCATTGCCCTTTTTGTATAAAAATGGAATATAAATTCATTGGACTAATATTCAAAGAACTGAAGATGGTAATAGGAGGTTATCTATTTTTACCTTTTTTATTAAAAAAGTAAAACTCAGAAAATTTAAAATAATCATGCAATGAATTATGTTTTTTTGCCTAATATTTTGCCATATCTTAGTCACCTTGATCTACCTAATATTTTTCTGTTATTTTTATTAATTACAAGTAACATAACCTTCCTTTTATTTGTATATACTTATATTTTCCTCTATTGCTTTACTTTCAAAAAATATATAAGCTTTTTTTATTTTATATTTTCAAAACTAAGAATAAATGTTGAACTTTTTGACTAATAAAAAGACATTTTAGTTTGATCTCAATTCCTGATGGTTGCTCTAAGGTGCCTTTGTTTTCTGATCTTCCTATTACTGGTTTCATACAATGTGATGTGTCCTTACCACAGATCATAATCATTTTTGATGTATTTAATTGGGAAATTCTGAACACATCATAAAAATTTTGAGAGAATAATGATTATAAAAATCTGAAAACTTCATGACTGTGTTGCCACTCACTGATAATCATTTTACAAAAGAAATAAAATGAATATAGTTTAGTTATTTATGGTGAATTCAGAAAATTATATAGATCAGAGAAAGTTTTTCTTTGCTGGGTCTTTTTTTTTCCCCTCTTAGGATACTGAGCATTGAACCAAGGGCTCAGTCATGCTAGGGAAGCACAGCACTACTTTCCCAACTCTTTTATAATTTGATTTGGAGACAGGGTCTCATTAATTTGCCCAGGCTGGCCTCAAACCTGTGGTCCTCTTGCCTCAGCCTCCCAAGGAACTGGAATTAGAGGCATGTGCCAGCACTCTGACTTTTGCTCAATCTTTCATGGAGTCTTCTCACATTGAAAAATATTGTATATATTCAGGTTTGTCCCCACCTTTCAGATATATTCCTTGACATCTAGACAGACTTTTAAAGTGATTTAGTAAATGCTTTTTAGTTCAAACTAAGATTAGGCTGCAGAAAACTGAATGGAATCTTTAAAAATATGCTTTCATCTATTAAATAATAGGCATGATACAAACATTTCTATGATTAAGCTTGATATACATGATTACTAAGTGATTAACTTCCTTCTTTCCATTTGTGGCCTCTCCCTTGTCTTCCTACTATTCCTTCTTTCTTTCCTCTTTCCTATCTTCCCTTCCTCTCTTCCTTCCTTCTTTCCTATAGGCATTTGTGGAATGGACACAGTATTAAAATCTGGGATGAGAAATGGGAATAGAGAAGTAGTAAGAATTCTATTTTTATGTAGGTATAACAATTTTCTTAGGGTATTTCTCAGAATTCATTATTCTTGAAAATTTACCTAAGAATTTTAGCCCTATTTTACATAAAGGCTCATGTCTTTTATTCCAAAAATTCATCTTAGATTATTGTTTTGTAATTGTTTCTGCTTCACTGCTTTATTTATCTTATTTGGAACCTCCATTTTTTTTCCTTATCACTTTTCTTCTATGTTTTCTCGCTCTTAGCAGCTGCCATTACTCTCATTGTTATACTCCCAGTGATGTCTGTAGTGCTTCAAGTATCAATCAACTTCATTTTATATTGTAAGCATGGATTATGGATGGTTTGTTTGCTCTCCTTATTGATCTGAATGGGTTTTAGAAGATATGTGGAGAGATTTGGATTCAGGCATCCATTATTATTCTGTAGAACATCACTAGTCTGGATTACTGAATGTTGAACAATGTGCTTCTGGACTCCTCAATCACTAACTCTTAAGTCTACTCACATTGACCTCTGTGGTCTTAAAGAAGTAAAGAAGAAAACATCACCATAATTCTTGAATCTGTTATAGATCTGCCCTGACTGTGGAAGGAATGAAGAATAGTAATCTGGAACTCTTAAAATAATTGTTTGAATAATATACTCAAGTGAAAAAGGAGCTTGCAACACTTGATGACTAGTTGGTATGCTTTGATACTCATCCTCTTGGCCATGTCGACTTACATTCTTGATTATCCAGTAGTAACATCTGCCCACCCGAGCCTCCTGGGAAGCAATTCTGATGTGAAATCTTTTTTTTTTTTTTTTTTTTTTTTTTTTAGAGAGAGGTGGGGGGGAGAGAGAGGGAGAGAGAGAGAGAATTTTTTAATATTTATTTTTCAGTTTTCAGCGGACACAACATCTTTATTTTATTTTATGTGGTGCTGAGGATCGAATCCAGCACCCCACATATGCCAGGAGAGCGCGTTACCGCTTGAGCCACATCTCCAGCCCCTGCTGTGAAATCTTTGGCCCTATATCCCCACTTCCATTTCTTCATATCAGCTCAGTAAATCATCAATCTGCTCATAGATCAGAGCAGATGATTAGAGGAACATGGTTGTTAAGTTTAGTTTGATGATTAGGAAACCAAGAAGGACTCTTTCTTTAATATTTATATAATTAATAAGGAGTATCAAAAAAAAGAATGTAAAGTGTTAGGTCTCATATTAAAAAGCTCTTAGGAGAAAAGCACCTCTTTAGAGAAAACTTGATGCAAGTCACGGAATTAACGGTTTTGGTCCCATGACAGCTTTTTATATCTGTCCTTCGGGGGGAAAAAAAAAAAGGAATGAAATTGTGAAAATCATGACTGTGTGGCCAGACTCAGGGGAAATTTGTCTTCAGTATGTGGGCACAAGAAAGTCCCTATATGTAGAGTTCTGGGAGAATTACAATAATGCTTTTCTTCATACTGTTGCAGGATTGTTGCACAGAGGTGGGACACTGAGGCTTTTAGCAGGAAGCAGAGCTTATAGTGCCAGCAATGGCTCAATGCAGGCTGAACCCTGCAGCTGGGGCATTGCTTTGTATACCCTTTCAGAGTTTCTTTTTCATATTAGCTCCTTTGTCTCCCATATATGGTAACATACAGTTTGATTTGGTATCCTAAGCTACAGGGTTGCAACAAAGTTACCACACAATTAATCATGAGCACATAGATGCTGACAGTGCCATGTGGCCTTATACTTTGGGGAGCCCATTATTCTGGGAGGGCTGTTACCACAATACCACATAGGGCAGTCACTTTGGGCTTCTTTCAAGAATTTATCTTTTAGTCTGAAGCTCACTACGAGAGGAGAGTTCATCTTAGCTCCTGGAGTGGGAGGTACTAGGTATATGTTAGTCAGCTTTTCATCACCATAATGACATGTCTGAGACAATTGAATTATAAAAGAGAAATTTTTCTCATGGTTTTACAGGTTTCTGTCCACAATCAAGTGGTCCAGCTTTGATGCTGGTGAGGCAGCACATTCATGGTGACAACACATGTTGGAGCAAACCACTAAGTTCATGAGGCAAGAAACAAAGTGAATGAGTAAAAGACCAGGGTTCCACAATCCCTCTTGAGTATGTACCACCCATGACCTATTGGCCTCCCACAGATCCACAGCACCTTCCATTACCACCATCCCAGAAACCAAGCCTTTATCACAGGAACCTTCAGGGCAGACTTATACAAACTACGGCAAGTTCCAATGGGGCATTGATTCCTTTGCTCCAACTATGGATTGTGCAAGGAGTTTTGGAAGCAAATGACAAAGTAGGGCAGGACAAGAGAGTTTTCTTTACAAAACATTGTAAATCGAAGACTGACTATTGTCTTTGAATGAAGTTTTTATCGTTGTTGTTGTTTTTGCTTCTGAATGAAGCTTCAATTTAAGACTAAAATCCTCAACACAGACCCCAACATCCATTATACATTTAGGTTATGTACAATCAGTTTACATGTTTATAGATTTTCTTATATTTTTATTTATTTTTAACATATATGATTCTTTGTCCATAATAGTTTACTAATGTTTTAAAATACACATTTATGTTCATTTATGTATTATGAAGTATATTGTCCTAAAGACAAGAGCTTACACTTAATTATCTAGTTCTTATGCTATGTCATAACTAGCCCAAAGGTAAAAGCACAGTAAGGATCCAGTAATAGTTCTTAACCTTTAATTAATTTTTAAAAAAAAGACCCTCTCCTCAATAAGTGATGCCAGTGATATTGAAAGTTTGTTTCTACAAATAATAAATTCAACAGAAAATATCAAAAACAAAATGGGAAATTCAGCATGTTAAGTGCATACAGAATAAGCATAGTTGTATAATTAGTTGTTTGAATAACCTGTGTTGATTCTGCTAAAAATGATTGAAATTATTTTAATATAGCAAAATATCCTAAATATAATAATTATATTTCCTGTGTGGCAGTGGTCAGAAGACATTTTGAAAACAGAATGAAGTTGCATTATTATGAACATAACTGATAAATAAAGTCCATTGTGCAGGAATATTTAGAGTTTCATACTCTGTGTGGCAAGGTATAGTTTCACTAAAGTCAATATAAAGAGAAAAGAGAAAGATATGAAGTATTAATTTTCATTTCTTATTCAAAATGTGTCTGAAATTTAATAGCCAAATATAGCTAGAGCAATGCAAGACCTCAATTGCAATAGACATCATGCAGAGGGAGAATTCAATTTGTACCATACAGATTTCATTCAATCAAGAGAACAATGAAACAAAAATGCTGTTCAGAAAAATGCCAAACTGCTTATTGACCAGTGGAATAGAAACTATTGGAACAAAGAGAATGTTATACCTCTAGGACTTATAGAGGTCCCTTTACAAGAAGCAAGTCCAGGATTTTAAGACAATGAAAAGAGATGAAATTATATTATGATATCTTCATTTAAAAATAAGTTTCTTGAGGAAAGAAACACTTACATATATTAATCAATTCCAATTTGACAGGTCAAATGTCTCATTTTACTAGTTGTAAATTAAGACATTTATCATTAGGGTTAAAATGTAGAACTTTTGGGCTGGGGATGTGGCTCCAGCGGTAGCACGCTCGCCTGGCATGCGTGTGGCCCGGGTTTGCAGGGTTTGATCCTCAGCCTCACATACAAACAAAGATGTTGTCCACTGAAAACAAAAAAAAAATAAATAAATATTAAAATTCTCTCTCTCTCTCTCTCTCTCTCTTTAAAAAATGTAGAACTTTCATATATATACATAAGTGTATTATTTTATCCGAAATTAATGTAATGTTTATCTATAAAAGCTCCAGGTTTTAAAAAAAAGGAATAATTCAGTTTTAAAAATTCTTCTTCTTAAAGTGTCTTGAAGCAAGTATAAAGTAAAAAAGGATCAGATGTTCTCTGTCACTGAAGGGTCATTTTCCATTGAAAAGCCTCTTGATTATCAAACTAACTGAAACTTTTAAATAATAATTCAAAAGTATATCTGAAAGTATACAAGGTACTTTTCATGGATGATATTTAGAACCTGAATTGTTCTATTACTGAAAAACTATGTATGATCTGGGAATAGAGTGGGAGACAGTAAAGTGCATATAGAATAAGCAGAGTTGTATATTTCTTTTCATCTTTTGCTCTGTAAAAAATTTATTTCCAATGCGGCTCACCTTTCCCCTCTTACCTCTTGGCTCCTGTTTTCTCCTTTCTTTCCTCTTCCTTCCTTCTCCTGCCACATTTTGCAGGACTCTCCTCTGTAGTCTCTCTTGGCCTCTCTCCTCTCCATCTACACTCTGTCACTGAGACATTTCAAGAGACTTTTATTTATTTATTTACTCAAAGCCACACAGTCAGAAGAAATGTTTGTCTTTAAAAAAAAAGTTTCAATGATGACATTTAAAAAATTATTAGTGGACTGGGGATGTGGCTCAAGTGGTAGCACGCTCACCTGGCATGCGCAGGGCGCTGGGTTCGATCCTCAGCACCACATAACAATAAAATAAAGATGTTGTGTCCACCGAAAACTGGAAAATAAATATTAAAATATTCCTCTCTCTCTCTCTCTCTCTCTCTCTCTCTCTCTCTCTCTCTCTCTCTCCCCAGCCCCCTCTCTCTCTCTCTCAAAAAAAAAATATTAGTGTGAACATTAGCTGAAACATGAAACTAAAACATCTACAGTGCACATCTTTGAAAGCCCCCATTACTATGGCCTCAACCTATCCTTCAGGCCTGACTCCCAACCAGTGGTCTCTCACTTATTCTCTCGCCACCCTGGAATGCCTACTCTATTTCTGAATGTGCCCTACAATGTCTGAGTAATACATCTTTGCTCATGTAGGTTCTTCTGCCTACACCTATTGCCAAAGTAGAGCACAATGATATAGATTTCAGCTCTGTTCACAGCGTCTGTCAGGAAATAATTCCAATCAGATATTGAATAATCCATTTTAATTCAATTCTATAATTGAAATGGGAAAATAACCACATCTGCCAAAAAAAGAATATATTAATCCATTTTATATACCTATTATGCACCCATTAGTGCACAGGGGAATATAAATGTGATGGACTGGATCTTTCCCCCAATAGAGTAACCTCTACTTCAGCATAAAACAAATATTTAAAAAATGTTTTTTTTCATACACATTGTTAGAGAAAACATAAGGTAGAAATAACTAACCTCTGCTATGTTGGTCAGAAAGTGATTTCTTTAAAAAAGTCACTTTGACTGCAAGTGTTCCTCACACATGGATGAAAGCCTCTGCATACAGCAGGTTGGGTCTAGTCATAGAAATAAGCTGGAGCCTAATGAGAAATGGGAGACCCACTGTGAAATATACCACAGCCTGAGAATAGGTTTGGATTTTTCTTATGAAACCATTGAGAAGTCTAGGAAGAATTTAAGCATATCAGTGAGAGGATAACTTTCAAGTTTATGAAATATTACTCTGTCTGCCAGGAGGAAACCTACCTATTTATCAAAATATCTGCAAAGGTTTAGATGATAAATAACAGATTATCTACAATGTGTCTAGAGTTTGAAGAACAGATATAACATCCTTTTAAAACTTTTTTTACATTTAATATAAGTATTTTTTATGTTTTTCCAAAGTAAAGTAATGTATTAGGTATTAACATAGATAGGAAATAAAAATTATTCATTTAAATATGATTTATCAAATATTTTAATAATTATATATGCTCTAACATAATATTACTAACATTTATTAACAATTGAGAAGGCTTCTGAAAGTGAAATACATACAATGAATGTGCTTATTATTTAGTAATAATTTATTACATTAAATGATCTTTGCAACTGTCACCTTTGGTGTATATTTTATGGGTGTTTTTACTCAAAGAGAATATTAGAACAAATTGTTATCTAATTTACTTGCAGGATATCATTGAACTCTGTTTTCAAGACAGTCATTAGCAGTGATCACTTTTCTCTCACACGTTAGACTCTCACTTCCTGAGAATTAATGAGTGTAATTGATCATGGCAGACTGTTGGCATTTTCTAATGAAAAAGCAAGCTGCATCTTCCCAGAAATGGTTCTGGTCATGCCACCAGCTTGAGATGGGTTAGTTAAGGACAAATGAGGTAAGTCATTGGAAGCCTGTTATGTCTCCCTAATATCCTTCACACTGAAGATAAGTATTCAGAAATACCTCTGCCTATTCTAAGACAGGTTTAAGTTCTGTGGAGTTTTTAAGAAAAAGAAGACAAACTTATAAACACAAATTTGATACAAAAGTAAATATTTATACTGAAAAGAGAAAGCACAGGAATGAATAGTCAACTAAAATTAGACCAACGCTACATAATACAAAATCTATGGGGAAAAAAATGTAGTATTGCTTAACACTGACACATCTCTTGATTATTACTTGGATGCATACTCTTTAATTAGCTCTGCATGTGACATTGATTTCTTGCTATTATTTTCCATTTAAAGAATAGAAAGATGATTTTTTTCTGCCTTTAAATGTGGTTTAAAAAATATTGATAGTGGGATTTGTAAAATATTTGTCATAATTTACACAGTGATATTTGTTTTACTGCTTACATTCTGGTGCTCTACAAAGTAAGACAGGCAAATTATATTTTGTGCGATTTCCAACATGAAAGAAGAAGTGTGGTTTTTATTTATTTTTTTGTACTTTACCCTCTGCATTTTTAAATATATTACTCAAAGGAATTTTCATTTTGAGGAGGCATCAAAGAGACACATTCCTTTGCTTGAAATTTTGACATGTCTGAATGTTGAAAGAATTTTCTACAAACTAGCTTCTGCTTATGTACACTTGAACTCTGCTACTTTATGTGCCACTGCTCCTATATTTCCAGTGCTTAGTACTACAGGATATGTCTACATGAGGATAAAACCTCTGGACTTTGATTTTTATATAATTAAGCCAGTATCAGTCAACAAGTGAGAGGTGGAAAGTTTTTTGATTGTTATAACACATGCAAAACTAAATATAATTTAATGTCTAAAGAAGTGATTACAAACTCTATAGCTCTCCAAACTCGAATATTCCAAATCAAAAATCACTTTGGCTGGACCCAAACAATGTCCATTGTTACTCCAAATGAAATAATATGTAATGGGAAAGTCAAAGAAAAAAAATGATTATATTTTTAAAAAGAAGTATTTTAAGTTTACAAGAACATATGACCATTTGAACACATTACAAAGGAACTTCCCCTCCACAATATATAGACATTTTATAAGGCAGCTCCTCTCCAGCCTGATTGTGCAATAATTACTCCTTTTCCTCAACTCTTCAAGAGGTGGCTATAATTGTTCCTTTGCCTCAATTCTTCAAGAGGTGGCCAACTGCCCACCCCAAACACACACACACACACACACACACACACACTGTTGCACTGTTATTAGATCTAGAGTGTTTCACTGTTCTTTATGAATGTTTTTTTAAAAGATGCTAATAGGACAGAATATTACAGGGACACAGCCACATCAATGTTTATAGCAGCACAATTCACAATAGTTAAACTGTGGAGCCAACCTAGATGTCCTTCAGTGGATGAATGGATAAAAAAAAAATGTGGCATTTATACACAATGGAATATTACTCAGCAATAAAAAGAATAAGATCATGGCATTTGCAGGGAAATGGATGACATTAGAGAAGATTATGCTAAGTGAAGTTAGCCAATCCCAAAAAAACAAATGCCAAATGTCTTCTCTGATCTAAGGGGAGTGACTCAAAATGGGGTTGGGAGGGAGAGCAAGAGAGGAAGATTACCTCTAAATAGGGAATAGGGGTTGGAGGGAAAGGAAGGGAGAAGGGGAATAGCATGGATGGTGAAAGGAGACCCTCATCATTATACAAAATACATGTATGAAGATGTGAATTAGGTGTCAACATACCTTATATATAATCAGAGATATGATAAATTATGGTATAATGGTGTATTAAGAATTGTAATGCAAAAATAAATAAATTTTAAAAATTTTTTTAAAAATACTAATTGGAAGCACATTAGATTAATATAGCTCCCATGTTTTAAGTTCCCATGTAAGCATAACAAAGCCTATAAAAACACACAGAACTATAAAATGAAAACTACAGACTCTAAAAGTTTTGATTAACATGTTATCATGATACATTTGTGTACACTAATGACATTTCAGCACAGATAAACAGTTCATACTTACACAGAAACTAGAGACTACCAGTTAGAAACCACCAACTAAACCTTAGCTAGGTCTTTGTACTCGAACCCAATCAAATACATTTTCTTCCTTTTTCTTCAGCATGAAAGCTCTTGCTGCCTGTGTTGCTGCAGCTGAGACTCTTCTGACTCTGAGCACCGACCAATTTGAAAATCATTCTTTACTCAAATTCTTTTAAATTTGTTTTGTCTAGAGGTCTTCTTTAAATCTGTTTTTCTCACACTGTTCCCATTCTTCTTAAATTATTCCTTTACTTAAAAATTCTTAGTATTTAGCTACTTGGATTATACTACTTTTGCTCCAAGGAGTCTGATAGACCCTCTCATCACTTCTTATCTTAAATGTAACTTCCTCACCAAGCCTTTTTCCTACAATTCTGTTGGTATCATTTATTTTTTTTTCTATCATGGGATACATTGATTTCTGTCATATTACCTATCCAAATTAATAATTATATACTTATTTGTTTACTATCCAATATTCTCCTGGTTCTAAACAGTGTATACCACATAAATAGGGAGTAAGAAAGTACTTAGAGTAAAGCCCCCTAGTAAGATAAACTCACATGGTCCTCATTCCCCTTAAGATGTGGTCAAGCTCTTCCTTTGAAGGAAGGATAGGAATGGAAGCAAGGGTGAAATGAAGGACTAGCCACAGGAAGTCAGGGACTGACCTTATCTCACAAAATATGTCCCTTGTCTTCCCACTATGGCTTCCAGCTGGTTCTCTTTGGGTGGGGGGGAAGACACTGACTAACCACAAATTCACTAAAATCATCGCCACTGTTCCAAATCTTCCAACTCAGTCACAAGAACAGTAATTAATTCCATAGATATTTATGGTAGGGTACACACATGTTCCAAACCACAGTTGGGATTAAAATCTTTGTTAGATTCTTTTAGACAGATCATATTGTTAAACTTGAAAATGGTATTCTGCATCTATAAGATGGGGTTTTCTGAATCCCAGTTGCTATTTTAAGGCAGGATTTTATTATATTGAATGAACGAGTACATGAACTCACAGTAAGAAGTGTTTTTCTATGATCATAAAGGCAAATATTTATGGTTAATAGTAAATGGTAACAAAATAATTTAATAAAAATTAATTTACACTGCGACAGTGTTTTGAGGGAAATGAATATATTTGAACTTGTGAGCAGAAAATTATCCAATGTTTAAATTATCTATTCTGTTTTTGGGAGAAATCAAGTTCAACACACTGGGAATTAGACACCATGGAAATCCCATGATTGCTTCTATTTTTCTTGCAATTCTCTTTCAAAAATTTAAAAAAGAAGTTTATACTCCTTAACTCATTTGAGCATAAAGACTCTGTGAGTTCAGTCTGTTTCCATGGCGGTAGACTTGGTCAATTTTAATTCTAGCCTTCTTTCTCCTTATTTACTGCATATCACTATGAAGCTCAGAATATCACATGATGTTTGCCATGGAATCCTTGAGGTGCTAGACCAAGTCTTACAGCTGCAGGATAATAAAATACATCTCAAATTTAGTTAAGCCTCAGTTTAGTAGGATATTTTTATGATATTTACAGATATACATAATCAAGAATGATTCACTGACATAGAGATATTATTTAACAGATGGGTACAAGGCAAGTCAATAGGACTTACAAAAGTTTATATATAGAATAAGTGTTAGCTTTAATACAAATGAGGATTCTCTAGAAAGAAAGAATGAACAAATAAACTAAGAGTTTGAAATCCAAGAGAATAACACAACTTGCATTAAAACTAATATATTGAAATACATGATAATTTATTAGGTTGAACATTTAATAGTAAAAATAGCTAACATAGTCACTTTTTTATATACATTTGCTTATTTTATTCTCAGAATAACTCTACTGCAGGATTGCTATATTATGTTCAAACTACAGGGGGAAAGTTGAGGGTGTAAGATGTTAGTGTTTTTAAGGAAGTAGTTCCAAGTGACATAGACCACAAATGACAGAGCTGTCATACAGACTCAGGTGTCTGGCTCCAGCAGTTTTGCTGTTCACCGTGACCTTACGTGATTCCTCAATACTCTGCTTATCATAGCTTTATGGTCATCTATGAAATAGATTTTTCATCCTAATTTTAAGATAAAGTAACCAGAGCTTAACTAACTGAAAAATAGAGTTTTGAAGTGTAATAAATTGAGACAACATATTAACACTTACATAGCATTTAAGTGTGCTTCAGGCATGGTCAAAAATAATTTGTAAATGTTAACCCACTTACTTCTCATAGTACAACAGCAATTGGTGAGGCTGGAATTATTTGTTAACTCCATTTTACAGAATAGAAAAGTAAAGCACAGAAAAGTTAAGAAACTTGTCCAAAGTGACTCAGCCAGTAAGAAGAGCAGCTGGGATTCCAATTCAGGAAATCCAGCTTCAAGTTTTGGCTTTTAAGTGCCTCAATAACAAAGCATATTACTTCTGCTCCACTGTTAAGTAGTAATAGCTAGTAAAATGTATAGAAGAAACAGAAAATATGTATTAAGGAAAGCTTTATGGGAATAGAAACGTGAGTTGTATGACCCTTAAAGAGAGAAGTAAGCAGCAATAAGAAATAAAATATTTACAAAGTCTGGGGATATCATGGTCAAATAGAAGGGTAATTGTCGCGACCCCTTGCCCGCAAGGAAGACGCAACAACAGGAATCTTCTTTCAGCCGTTTATTCAGGCCCCTGATGTTTTTTCTTCTCCTCTCTCGGATGCCCCTCCCAGCCTAAATAAAGCATCCCAAGCCCCAATGCGAAGCTGCTACGTGGAGCTTTCTCATAGGGTGTTAAAAGATCACGTGCCAACTCTCCCAAATAAGGAGTTGTTTGTCATAGACCACAGCGGAGCCAGCGCCATCTTGTAATGGTGACCACAGTCCGCAGAAACGGCTCACCACAGTTCCCCCTTTTGTTTTCTAAGAACAACACAGGAGAGAGTAGAGGTCCTATCCCACTGTGCAGAAGTGGCTGCATAGTATGGCTCAGCCCCAAGGAGGCGCCTTCCCCAGATCTGAGGCCATATCAGCCGACGCTTTTCTCCGTGGGACGGGGCGTGGACGCGTCTAACCCGCATACAATAGGACATGCTCTCCTTGAGGTCCACTTCAAGGATCACTCAAGTGCAGTGCCTTGCCTCGCATCCTGTATCGTGACGATGGTGGACGAAGGGGGATAGCTAAGGCTGAACTGTGGCTATATAGAAATACAACGATAAACAAGTTGGTAACACCCTAAAAGAAAGGCACGGGTCTTAAGGCGATAGAAAAGCACTAGTGTGGAAACCCATCTGCGTGCAATGGTAGGAAAGCCGGCAGAGTGCAAGGGCTTTCCAACACTAAGAGAATAACAAGGAAAGACATGTCGATCCCAGTGCAATGTCCGTAAGACTTGGGGTGCGACGACCATGTCAAAGATTTACTGTTTAATTTGCGCAAGCCAAACTTGAGGTGAGTTGCCATTTTCTAAAGCTGCAAGAGCTTGTATGATCATAGCTTTATCGTGAGCATTGCGGGCCTTGAGGCGACAGAGAAACCACAAGCAGAGAACCATACCGAAGCAACACATTGCACCAAAAATGCCTACCCCCACCCACTCCTTAAAAAAGGAAAAGGCAGAGGATATCCAATCGGTGAATTGACCCAAAGTTACGGGATCGACATGGGTACTATTCAAGACAGCTATCTGGGTTAGTTGAGACTGGATCATGTCTTCCGCTGCCATGGACCAATTTCCGGCCAACTATTCGCCAATGATACGGGAGGCATTCCTGGAATCATTAAATCTGACAGAGGTTATACATAAATGTGCACGTTGGTCAACACAGCCCAAAAGCACCAAATCAGCCAATTCTTCTACCTGAGCTTGGAGTAAATCTATTCTTTGGTTGGCAGCTAAAATCCCTGACAAAATATGTTGATTAATTGTATTCTGGGATTCAAGTATGGTGGAAGTTTGTTGAACAACTTGATTAATGGTGGCAGCAGTCTGCACTTGACTGGCCATGGCCACTCCGGCCGTGACCGCTGCAGCAGCAGATACCGCCACGGCTGTCACTATAGCAGCTGTGATTCCAAAATCCCTGCGGACTCTAAGTAGCTCAACAATGGGGAATTCGTCAGGGTCCGCAGTGACTGGGATTGGGACAAAAGTTGGAATTTTCATAACCACCGCTACAGTCCAAGAACCATCCCAACACTCAGATAAGAGACAGGTAACATTAGAACAATCCAGCACCCCTGACGAGGTGTCATTAGCCAAAAGGAGTAAGAACGGGGATTGGACACAGACCATTGCAGGGGGCAATGCGGCATTATATAACAGAGAGTTGAACGAAACAGATGTGAGTCTTTTACCTCGTTCACTCTCCCTAACAGTGCCAGAAACATTAGCCAGCCAACTTTTGGCTCCCAGCAATTGAGCCAGTGCAGAAATATCAGCTGAAGCCCCCTTTTCATTGGAGATCAGCCATTGAAACCAGGACCAACCCACTCCTGTAGAGGAGTTGACACTGTTGTTAAAGTTATAAACATACCTCTTAAGAGAGGGGGAAAGGGAGAAACCTTTAGCAACTTGATGTTGCTCCCAAGAATGATCCTGACAAGGCGTAAATGTTGGGGGGAAACCAAGATTAGGGGTACAGTAAGGAGAGGCCTTAAAATGGGTGGCATTATAAAGACTATTAGAAGAAGGAGGCACTGGGATTAGTACCTCGGAGATAATAGCCAAGGTAGTTGTGTTTAAAGCAGAGCTATTTGCGGGGGTTCCTGAGCCTGATTGTTCCCTTGAGACTACTTGGCTCAACACAGCACTGAGAATGCTCCCTGAGACCTGACTGGACCGCAATGGGTCCTCCCAGTTAGTCAAATTCTTGGTCTTAAGACTAATACAATGAGTGTTCCCAAGGCTGAAACAAAAAACTCCTGTGAGATTAACTTGAGATTGATTAAAAATGCTATCCACGTCCCCTCTAGGAGAGGCACAGGGAGCAGACATCTCACATGAGGTAGAGAAAAGAGTGGGGAGGACACTAGAATTACCATGAACCGGCATTGGCATTGGCCAAGCCCGTGCCACTGCCCACCACTGCATTGGTGTCGTCTGTGTCATCGGCATCAGCACCGGAGCCAGAGCACTTAGCAGAATGAAGATCCTCATCACGGGATTGCTGTGGTATTTCCTGTTGCTGGTTAGCCGACGTCAAGACTCTTCTTGTCAGGCGTTCAGGGACCCACAACGGTTCCGTGCGATCCTGGGGAAAAACACATACAGATCCTCGTGCCCATGTCAGCACGGGGTCGGGGCCGTTCCATTGGCCCGTAAGAACATCTTTCCACTTAACATAGCCAATCACAGAGGACTGAGGGGACACATGTCTATCGGCCGCAGAGCGATCATGAATATCCAAATTCAAAAAATTAATGGTAAAGAGAGCTAAGGACAGGCGTTCTTTAGGAGTATGTTCAGCACCTATTCCCCCCTTTTGTTTTTGTAAAGTTTCCTTTAAGGTGCGATGAGCACGCTCAACAATGCCTTGCCCTTGAGGATTGTAAGGCAAACCATGAGTAAGTTGCACTCCCATAGTAGAACAAAAAGATGTAAATTGTCTTCCAGTATAAGCAGGTCCATTATCAGTCTTAAGGGACGTAGGTGCACCCCACGCCGCCCAGGCCTCCAGGCAATGAGTAATGACATTACGTGCCTTTTCTCCCGATAAAGCAGAAGCATGAATAATTCCAGAGTACGTATCAACAGAAACATGGACATACTTGAGGTTACCAAAGTCAGGTATGTGTGTCACATCCATTTGCCAGACAACCAATGGCTTCAATCCCCGTGGGTTCACTCCATAAGTAGGGGGATGAAGAAATGTGACACAATGGGGACAGTGTAATACTATCTGCCGAGCATCTGCTCTTGAAATAGAAAAACGCCTGCGCAGTGTTAAAGCATTAACATGAAAATTTTGGTGAAACAATTTAGCCTCCTCTAAGGAGGAAGCCAAACAGATCAACTGACCTCTAGTGGCTGAGTCCGCACAGGCATTACCCTGCGATAACGGACCAGGAAGAGAGGTGTGAGCCCGGATGTGCACTGGATAAAAAGGAGCAGTGCAGCCACGGATAAGCTGTTGAAGCTGATTAAAGTAAGCAGATACATTACGGGCATCACTAATAGCTCCCACAGCCTCCAGGATTTGTAGTGCTTGCACCACATAGATGGAGTCCGAAATGAGATTAAAAGGAAAAGAACACTGTTTAAAAACCTCAATAACAATTTGTAGTTCTACCCATTGTGGATTTCCAGGAGCAAATTGATGCTGGACAGGGGGAGAATCATTAATTACATAAGCTCCCATTCCAGACTTGGAACCATCAGTAAAAATGTTAACAGCCCCCGGAATGGGACTGGATGAAGTTACTTTAGGGAAAATGATAGGATGTTCTTTAACAAAATGGAGTAACGGATGAGAAGGGTAATGATTATCAATATCCCCTTGAAACGAGCAACATAGAATAGCCCAGTTATCTAGAGTAGCACACAAGACACTAAGTTGAGCTTTAGTGTAGGGTATAATAAGAGAAGAAGGTGATTGTCCGAAAAATTGAATGCTTTGTTGAATCCCTTTAAGTGCTAATGCTGCAACAGCATCAGGATAATATTCTAAGGATTTTCCTGGGGATACATGTGGGTGAATCCATAGCAAAGGTCCATCTTGCCACAGTACTCCAGTAGGCTGCCGCATAGTGGCAAGCACACATAACTGGAAAGGTTTATCACTCTGGAGCCTGCATAAAGTAGCATGTTGTATAGCTTCTTCTACTGTCATAAGGGCCGCTCTAGCCTCTTTGGTGAGGCTACGAGGGGAAGTAAGATCTGGATCACCCCTAAGAGTAGCATACAAAGGCTGTAGCATAACATTAGAAATATGTAAATATCCTCGTATCCAATTAATATCTCCCAGCAGTTTTTGAAAATCATTTAGAGTTTGGAGATCCTGAGCTCGTATGGTGATTTTCTGTGGTCGTAATTTGTCACACCCAATTGTTGCTCCCAAATACTTAATAGAATCCCCTGTTTGAATCTTTTCAGGTGCGATATGCAGTCCATATTGAGCTAACAACTTCACTAGGTCTTTATAGGCCTCATGAACTGTCTGCTCTGATTTAGCAGCCAATAATACATCATCCATATAATGAATGATCTTGATGGAGGAATACTTTTGTCTGAGAGGTGCGAGTGTCTTCCCCACATACATCTGACACATCGTGGGACTATTAGCCATTCCCTGCGGCAACACTACCCACTCAAACCTTTGATCTGGTTCCTCGTGGTTACACGAGGGAAGGGTGAAGGCAAAACGCTGCGAGTCTTTAGGATGCAAAGGAATAGAAAAGAAACAGTCTTTAATGTCAATAACAATAATGTGCCAACCCTGAGGAACCGAGGAGAGCAGAGGCAGCCCTCTTTGAATGGGCCCCATAAGTTGCATTTGAGCATTAACTGCTCGTAGATCATGCAGTAGGCGCCACTTCCCTGATTTTTTCTTAATGACAAATATGGGAGTATTCCATGGAGAAGTAGAAGGCTGGATGTGACCCAAGTCAAGTTGTTCTTTAACTAGAGCATGAGCTGCTGCCAATTTAACCGAGGGAAGAGGCCACTGAGGCACCCAAACAGGCTCCTCGGTGAGCCATGTTATGGGTATTTGAGCCCCAGCGGCCCCTAGGAAAAACCCAGACCAAATCTGTCAAGCTTTTGATGACCTTGTACAGGATGCTTACGTCCCTGTAAATGTTTTCCTAGTCCTAGACCTGGCCTATACCCCATATTTTGCATAATCTGTTGAGACACTGGGGAATAGTCATTACTAAGAGTGAACCCCATGTCTTTCATCAGATCACGGCCCCATAGAGAGATAGGTAAATCAAGTACATAAGGCTGAAAGGTACCATTATGTCCTTCTGGATCCTTCCAGACTAGATGTCTACAGCTGATCTGAGGGGCCTGGGCATATCCAAGTCCTCTCAAGGATTGATCAGAAGTCTGCACTGGCCATCCCTTAGACCAGTCCCTAAGTGCTATAATACTACGGTCTGCTCCGGTATCCAGTAATCCCACAATAGATTTACCTTCTATGCTTAATTCTAAAGTGGGGCGATTGCTCATATCTAGTGACAAATAGGCACAATTCCCTCCGGTGGTACCAATCTCATTCCCTGTCCGTGACCTTGAATCAGCAGGGAAGTGATTATGCAAGCTAGGCAAAATTAGCAATTGAGCAATCCGATCCCCTGGGGAGATGGACACAATGCCCCTTGGAGCTTCCACCATAACCTTTATTATCCCTACAGTATCAGGACTTATGACTCCGGGGAAAACATGAAGACCTTGTAAAATAGAGGATGCACGTCCAATTAGCAAACCTACAGTGCCAGGTGGTAGAGGCCCTGTAAACTCAGTTTCCACCAATTGGACTCCCATCTTAGGTGTTAATACGAGTCTGGAGGTGGAACAGAGGTCCAATCCCGCGGCACCTGTAGTGGCTCTCCGCGTTTCATGGGATGGCGTAGAGATGGCCATGTCTCGGGTTCGGGTGTGACATTCTCCACTGCCCCATATATTTGTGGGCCCTGGGGTCGAGGGCCCCGTCGGCCGTTTTTTGGCCCAGCTGAAATAGGCTGTCCATGGATGTCCCTCACTGATCTACACTCTCTTGCCCAATGCTTCCCCTTTTTGCATCTTGGACACAACCCCGGTAGACGAAGGCCATTGGAAAGGCCACCGTGAGAAGGTCCAGTAAAATTGTCTTTTTTGGAATTGTCTTTTTTGGGACATTCACGTCTGACATGACCGGGTTGACCACAATGGAAGCATGTTCCGGCGGCAGGACCGCCCCCTTTTGCAATCCGAAGGACAGCAGCTGCAAGACCTGCATTAGTTAAAGGTCCTCCAATCTCTCTACACACCTTCATCCATGCTTCTATGCCTTTGTTCTTATAAGGAGCGATTGCTGCTTTACATTCCTTGGTGCATTGCTCAAAGACCAATTGCTTGACAAGGGGCATGGCTCTATCAGGATCCCCAAAAATCTTTCCAGCGGCATCCACCATCCTTGCTACAAAGTCTGAAAAGGGTTCTGTAGGGCCTTGTATAATCTTAGTCAAATTACCAGATACCTCTCCTCTATTTGGAAGTGACTTCCATGCCCGAATGCAAATGTTATTAATTTGATCATATACCTCAAGAGGGAATCCCGTCTGCTGATTAGCAAATCTACCTTGCCCCAAAAGCATGTCCTTATCCCAATGAGGGTGTCCCGCCGCATGGTTTTGGGCGGCCTGCTCTATTGCGCCCTCTAGCACAAATGCTCTCCAGTCCAAATATTTACCTGGGGAAACACAAGCCCGAACAAGGCTAGCCCAATCAGAGGGAGTCATACAGTATCTAGACAGACTCTCCACCTGAGTTAGTGTGAAGGCGGCATCCACCCCATAAGTGCGCACAGACTCCGCCAGAGTCTTCACAATTTTGAAATCTAAAGGCTCATGGAATCTTCCCCTATTATCATCCTGAAAAACTGGATAAGCAAGACCCATCTCAGCGTTAACAGCCCTCCATGTTTGAGCATGGAAAGCTCTCCCCGAAACACCCCCACCATACGGCGGTGGATCCGGAGGATCACATTTCTTGAGCCCCTGTTTATTTTTGTTCCCTTCTCCTATAGCTAAACTCCCTAGCTGGCGAGACAGCCTCCCAAGCTCCTCCTCCTCATCCTCCTCTTCCTCTGACCCACTGTCACATGGGGGTGTGCGCAGCGCACTGAGATCTGGATACAATCGTCTCTTCCCCTGTTTCACGCTCCGCACACTTCCATCCTCCCGAGATACCTCACTTCCTGCCGTCTCCGATTTCTCCTCATGTAATTGTTCTAGAACTTCCTGTCCTTTAGTAAGTGCTTCCTGACATCTGCCATCTGTGAGGCAACTACGGACCATTTTCCAAAGGGGTATCACCCCGCCCTCTAATATGCCCTGCTCAGAAGCAAAGTCAAGATCTTTGCCTAATTTATCCCAACTAGGTATAGTAAGACTGCCCGAAAATGCAAACCACGGTGCAGCAATATCCAACTTCCGTAAAAATCTTTGTAAAGTACTATGCTTCACTTCCAGGCCCTTGGAACGTAACAGGCCGTCTAGGGCCAGAAGAAGCGGACTTGAAGATGCGGCACCCATGACACAGCAACAAAAGAAACACAGAAAACAAAAGTGAAAGTACACAGTGCAGCTGCAATAAAATATAAAGCTCTCTCTTTCTTTGTAGAGGAGCTGACCCCGCTTTGGTCGCGGATCCCACTTACTGGGACTATCCCCGCTTTGGTCGCGGATCCCACTTACCTGGGACTAACCGGTGCACCACCCCTGACGGCTGAAAGTTCTGGTTCCCGGGTTTCGGCACCACTTGTCGCGACCCCTTGCCCGCAAGGAAGACGCAACAACAGGAATCTTCTTTCAGCCGTTTATTCAGGCCCCTGATGTTTTTTCTTCTCCTCTCTCGGATGCCCCTCCCAGCCTAAATAAAGCATCCCAAGCCCCAATGCGAAGCTGCTACGTGGAGCTTTCTCATAGGGTGTTAAAAGATCACGTGCCAACTCTCCCAAATAAGGAGTTGTTTGTCATAGACCACAGCGGAGCCAGCGCCATCTTGTAATGGTGACCACAGTCCGCAGAAACGGCTCACCACAGGTAATGAAATTCAATATGATCAACTGTATTTAAAAATCTAATAAGCTCTAACTTACAACTTTGAGATTTAAAAAAAAATCCAAAACTGACTAGTTTTTCTTTCACCGATAGTTGCTTCAGTTCTTGACCATTACCAATTTGTTCAATTCAATTCCATGATAAATTCTGTTTTCACTAGGTGTTTTAAACCCTATGAAAATAAAATTTAAAAGATGTTTCCTCTGTTCAAGTACATTGTAATCTAAATTTTTATACTATAAAACTCACCACTGTCATGTTCACAATTTCTCCTTCAATTTTTAGATCTGTCTGATTTCAAAACATTAATAAATAATTCAACAGAGGAGTTCAATAATCATTTCATTTTTTAATTAATTGATTAATTTATTTTAATTAGTTGTATATGACATCAGAATACATTTTAATTTATTGTACACAATGCAGCACAACTTTTCATTTCTCTGATTGTACATGATGTAACATTGCACCACATGTGCAGTCATACGTGTACCTAGGGAATGATGTCCATCCCATTCCACCATCTTTCCTGCCTCCATACCCCTTCCTCCCCTTTTCCCAATAAAAGTTCCTCCGTTTTCCCCATGCTCCCCACCCATTATGGATCAGCATTCATTTATCAGACAGAACATTCGGCCTTTGGTTTTGGGATTGGCTTAATTCACTCAGCATGATGTTCTCTACTTCCCTCCATTTACCTGAAAATGTGATATTTTTATTCTCTTTAATGCTTAGTAGTATTTCATTATGTATATATACCACACTTTCCTTATCCATTCATTTATTGAAGGACATCTAGGTTGCTTCCACAGTTTAGCTATTGTGAATTGAGCTGCTAAAAACACTGATGTGTCTGGATTAGTATAGTATGCTGATTTTAAGTCCTTTGGGTATAGACCAAGGAGTGGGATACCTTGGTGAAATGGTGGTTTCATTCCAAGTTTTCTAAGGAATCTCCGTCCTGCTCTCCAGACTGGTTGCACCAATTTGCAGTCCCACCAGCAATGTATGAGTTTGCCTTTTTCCCCACATCCTTGTCAACATTTATTGTTGTCTGTATTCTTGATAACTGCCATTCTGACTGGCATGAAATGAAATCTCAGAGTAGTTTTGATTTACATTTCTCTAATTACGAGAGGTGTTGAACATTTTTTTTCCCTGTATTTGGAGGTTGAATGTATATCTTCTTCTGAGCAGTGTCTGTTCAGCCCATTTGTTGATTGGGTTTTTTGGGTTTTTTGGTGTTAGGTTTTTCGAGTTCTTTATGTGCCCTGGAGATTAGTGCTCTATCTGATGTTTGAAGGATAAAAATTTTCTCCCCAAATGTAGGCTCTCTTTGCATCTTATTGTTTCTTTTTCTGAGAAGAAGCTACTTACTTTGAGTCCATCCATTTATTAATTCTTGATTTTATTTCTTGCACTTTAGGAGTCTTGTTAAGGAAGTCAGGGACTAATCTGATATGATGAAGATTTGGGTCTACTTTTTCCTCTATTAAGTTCAGGGTCTCTGGACTACTTCCTAGGTCTTTGAATCACTTTGATTTTAGTTGTGCATGGTGAGAGACAGGAGTTTATTTTCATTTTGCTGCAGATGAATATCCAGTTTTCCCAGCAATGTATGTATTTGGCACCTTTGTCTAGTATAAGATAATTAACTGTATTAATTAACTGTATTAATGTGGGTTTGTCTCTGTGTCTTCTATTCTGTACCATTGGTCCACATGTCTATTTTGGTGCCAATATCATGCTTGCCATTTTTGTTACTATAGCTTTGTAGTATAGTTTAAGGTCTGATATTGTGATGCCTCCTTCTTCACTCTTCTTGCTAAGGATTGCTCTGGCTATTCTGGGTCTCTTATTTTTACAAAATAATTTTATGATTGTTTTTCTGTTTCTATTCAGGATGACAATGGGATTTTAATTGGAATCACATTGAATCTGTATAATGCTTTGGGTATTATGGCCATATTGACAATATTAATTTTGCCTATCCAAGAGCATGGGAGATCTTTCCATCTTCTAAGGTCTTCTTCAATGTCTTTTTTTAGTGTTCTATAGTTTTCATTGTAGAGATTGTTCACCTCTTTTGTTAAATTGATTCCCAGTATTTTATTTTTTTTAGGCTACTGTGAATGGGGTAGTTTTCCTAATTTCTCATTCAGAGGATTTACCACTGATATGTAGAAATACTTTTGATTTATGCATACTGACTTTATATTATACTACTTTTCATTAATTGATTCTAGAAGTTTTCTGATGGAGTTTTTGGGATCCTCTAAGTATAGAATCATGTTGTCATCAAATAATGATAGTTTGAGATCTTCTTTTTGTATTTGTATCCCTTTAATTTCTTTTGTCTAATTGCTCTGGCTAGAGTTTCAAGGAGTATGTTGAATAGAAGTGGTGAAAGAGTGCATCCCTATCTTGTTCCAGTTTTTAGAGGGAATGCTTCCAATTTTTCTCCATTTAGAATGATGTTGGTCTTGGGTTTAGCATAGATAGTTTTAGAATAGATAGTTTTTGTTAATATATGTTCTTTCTATCCCTAGTTATTCTAGTATTTTGAACTGAAAGGGTGCTGTATTTTGTCAAATGCTTTCTCTGCATCATTGTTATAATCATATGATTTGTATCTTTAAGTCTATTGATGTGATCAATTATATTTATTGATTTCTGTGTGTTGAACAAACCTTGCATCCCTAGAACAAATCCCACTTCTTTATGGTGCACTATTTTTTAAACATGTTTTTGTATCCAATTTGCCAGAATTTTATTGAGAATTTTTGCACCAATGTTCATCAGGAATTTTGGTATAAATTTTTCTTTCCTTGATATGTCTCTGCCTGGTTTTAGTATCAGGATTACACTAGCTTAGTAGAATGAGTTTGGAAGGGTTCCTTTCTTATCTATTTTATGAAATAATTTGAGGAATATTGGTATTAATTCTTCTTTGTAGGTCCTGTAGAACTCAGCTGTGAATCCGTCTGGTCCTGGGCTTTTCTTGATTGGCAGGCTTTTGATGACATCTTCTATTTCCTTGCTTGAAATTGATCTGTTTCAATTGTGTATGTCCTCTTGACACAGTTTGGGTCAATCATGCCTCTAAAAGTTTGTTGGTATCTTTGAGGTTTTCCATTTTACTGGAGTATGAATTTTCAAAATAGTTTTTAATTATCTTCTGTATTTCAATAGTGTCTGTTGTGATAGTTCATTTTTCATCACAAATTTTAGTGATTTTGGTTTTCTCCCTCCTGTTCATTAAGGTGGCTAAGTGTTTGTCAGTTTTATTTATTTTTTCAAAGAAAAAGCTTTATGATTTGGCAATTTTTTTAGTTGTTTCTTTTGTTTAAATTCCATTGATTTCCAGCCAGATTTAAATTATTTCCTATCTTCTACTACTTTGGGTGTTGGTTTGTTCTTCTTTCTCTAGGGCTTTGAGATGTTAATGGTCAGTTGTTTAATTGTTGACTTTTTCTTTTTTTTTAAATGAATGATTTTTAATGCAATGAACTTTCCTCTTAGCACTGCCTTCATGGTATCCCAGAGATTTTGGTAAGTTGTATCAGAGTACTCATTTACCTTCAAGAACTTTTTTTATCTCCTCCCTGATGTATTCTTTTAACCATGAGTCATTCAATAGTGTATTGTTTAGTCTCCAGGTGTTGGACTAGTTTCTCTTTTTAATTTTATCATTGATTTCTAATTTTATTCCATTATGGTCAGAGAGAATGCAAGGTAATATCTCTATTTTAATGTATTTGTTAAGACTTGCTTTGTAGCATAACATATGGTCTATTTTAGTGAAGGATCCATGTGCTACTGAGAAGAAAGTATCTTCACTCATTTCTGCATGGAATATTCTATGTATGTCTGTTAAGTCCAAATTATTGATTGATTATTGAGTTCCATGGAGTTTTTGTTTAGTTTTTATTTGGAAGATCTATCCAGTGGTGAGAGAAGTGTATTAATGTCACCCAGTATTTGGTTCTTGTAGTTGAGAAGGGTTTGTTTGATATACATAGATGCCCCATTGTTTGGGGCATAGATATTTATGATTGTTATGTCTTGTTGATGTATGGATCCCTTAAGCAGTATAAAGTGTTCTTCTTTATCTCTTTTCATTACAGCTGGTTTGACATCCACTTTATCTGGAAACCCTTGTTTGTTTTTGTGGTCTATGTGAGTGGTATGTTTTTTTCCGACCCTTTTACCTTCAGTCTGTGGATGTCTTTTTCTGTGAGATGAGTCTCTTGAAGGCAGCATATTGTTGGGTCTTTTTTAAATCCAATCTGTCAATCTATGTCTTTTAATTGATGAGTTTGGGCCATTCACATTCAGGGTTATTATTGAAATATAATTTGTATTCCCAGACATTTTGGTTTATTTTTGGTTTTTAACTTGACTTGGTTTCTCCTTTGATTGGCCTTTCTGTTAGTGTAGTTCCTCCCTTTGCTGGTTTTCATTGTTGTTTTTCATTTTCTCCTTCTGGAATATTTTGCTGAGGATATTCTGCAGTGCAGACTTTTTCACTGTAAATTCTTTTAACTTTTGTATATCATAAAATGTTTTTATTTCATCATCAAATCTGAAGCTTAACTTTGTTGGTTATAAGATTCTTGGTTGGTATCCATTTTCTTTCAGAGTTTAGTATATGTTGTTCCAGGATCTCTGGCTTTGAGGGTCTAGGTAGAAGAATCTGCTGAGATACAAATCAGTCTCCCCCTATATGTGATCTGATTTCTGTCTCTTTGGGCGTTTAAGATTCTATCATTATTCTGTATCCTAGGCATTTTCATTATAATGTGTCTTGGTATAGATCTGTTGTAATTTTTTACATTTGGTGTCCTGTAGGCCTCTTGTATGTGATTTTCCAATTTATTCTTCATATTTGGAAAATTTTCTAATATTATCTCATTGAAGAGATTGTGCATTCCTTTGGTTTGAATGTCTGTGCCTTCCTCTATACCAATAAATCTTATATTTGGCCTTCTGATGTTATCCCATAATTCTTGGATTTTCTGTACATGGTTTCTTACCATCTTTACTGTGTGGTCAACTTTTCTTCCTGATTATATACTTTGTCTTCATTATCTGATGTTCTGTCTTCCCAGTGACCTAGATTGTTGGTGATGCTTTATATTGAGTTTTTATGTTATTGTTTCCTTCATTTCAAGGATTCCTGATTGTTCTTTTTTATTTTCCAGAATCTCTTTTTCTTGAAGTAATGTTTTGCTACCTGTATTTGCTCCCTTAACTCTTTGTGTGATCAATGGTTGCCTGTATTTGCTCTCTTATCTTTTTTTTTTTTTTTTTTTTTGGAGTGATTAACTTTTGCCTGTATTTGCTCATGTAAGTCATTCTTTAATTCACAGATAATTTTACTTATGTTTATTCTATACTCCTTCTCTGACATTTCATCAACTGTGATGTCACGGATTCTGTTATTGTAGTATCCTGGTTTGTTTGGGGCACTTTCTTCCCTTGTTTTTTTCATATTGGGTATGTGTCTTCCTCTCTTGCAGTGCAGATCTGAGATACTACAGGTTTTACACTATAATTTTGTACGATCCATGCAGATTATCTGTACCTCACCTTGGTCTTGGGCTTTCAGACCCTTCCAGTATCCCATGATGGATGCTACTACCAACAAAAGTTGGTGGCAACAATAGTGGAGGTAACTTGAGATAGCAGTGGAGGTATCTCAAGATGAATGCAACCACTTTCAGAGATGGGGCTAAAAGGGTGGGCATTACACTGGCTTTGGGATGCATGTGCAGAGATGCAGCTGCTTCTAGCCCCTGTTGTTGCAAGGAGGAGGCTACTACATTGCAAGGGCTATGGCAATGGCCTGGGCCTGGGTTCCAGGGCGGACTTGCGGGTCAGTGGAGGAGGTTCTAGTCCTGGGCCTGAGCCCCCATGCAGGTCTCAATAGTTGTTTCTTGAGCAACTACTATTTTCCAGACACCGTGACAGATGTAGGGACAGCAGAGTTTTTAAAAAATATATTTTTAGTTGTAGATGGACACAAAAAATTTATTTATTGATTTATTATCATATTTTTTAATGTGGTGCTGAGGATCAACCCCAGTGCCTCACATGTGCTAGGCAAGTGCTCTCCCACAACCCCAGGCCCAGGACAGCAGAAATTTGATAGCAAGGAGAAATATATAAAAGAGTAACTACATTGTAATGAGGCAGGCATAGTGAGGTAGCAGAATCTACAATTTGACATTAGACAAGACAGAATGGAGGGGATGAAATGTAAATGAGAAATTTAGAAAGTAATTTCTAAGGCTAATATTTAATTCAAGAAATACTAGTGTGACTTTACTATACAACAGTTATTGTGATCAGTGGTGGTGAAAAACCACTCAAAAATTCAGACCTGATTCTATCCTTCCAATGTTTTCAGGCTAACAATCAGCGTAGTGTTACAACTAGTAACAGTTGCCAGAGAATAAAGACCTGGGGCAGTAAAGGAAGAGAGGAATGACAGACTGAGGGATAGATCATGGCAAGGTCATCTGGAATCTGCAGAGTTTGTTCACCCTCTAAATATGCAGCTCCAAAAAGAAAGACCAACTACAAGGAGAAAGAGTCATATCAGAGGGCACATGGGAATGAATTCCAACACATGAATCCAATAAGATATATATTTTGCAAAAGGTCAGAGATCCAGATAAATCTGGAAAGAGCAAGAATCAGTGCATAGCAAAGATGGCTGAAAAGCACACTGTGCTGATGATTCAGAGGTATTAATTTTCTTTGAAAATAGCAGTTCAGGCCTTCCAGCGATGTCTTACCAAGTTAAAGTAGATTTTTCCTTGGCACTAATAAAGCAAAATGTCAGAACCTATGGGAATGATAGTTTATTTCACTTTACAAAGTCCTCTACAAATAAAGGCAATGCAAACTGAACCTCATTTGAATTGCTTATATAGAATTTTAAAATGCAGAATTATAGTTCTTTGAATACACTGAAAAGCAAGAAATTATTTGCAATGAAAATGATTTCTTAACACTTTTTAGTAAATTTCAAATTTATGTAGAAGGCTTTTGCTGATAACTTCAACAAACACATTTTGTTTTATAATGTACAATGTTAGACCTTGTATGGATTAGATGATGTTGAGATGTAATTTGATATTTCTTTTCAAGGTGGCTTTGTAGCTTTAAACTTTGAGGAGTCCCTTTTGTTCCCAGGATTCAGCAATAACATATAAAATACAAAATAGTAATCTGAACAAATACAGGACTTGCAAAAGGTAAACACCTCTGTAATTAAACATAAAACTACAATATCAGCTTAAATTGTTCATCTACAGTCAGAAGCCTATTAAGGCTAAGAAGCACAATTTTTCTATAGCAGAGAGTAAACATACACCATAGGGGACAGAAGAAATTTGTTAGGCTCAATATATACGAGGAAGATCTAGGCCAGAAAGTCCTCCTATTAATTCTCTTGAATTATATACATGGGGAGGGAAAAGGACATTGGTAAACCTTCTCAACCAGCTCCCTATCCAGGCTGCCCAAGGATAGCTGTGCTGTACTGACAGAGCACCTGATACTCCATCTGATACTTTAGATAAAATATAAAAACAGCCTCTAGACAATCCTGGACAGTACAGAAAATCAGGCAGATTGTGGAGGATTGTAAACTTTGAAAGGACAACTACATGAAAATATTTTTCCTTTTGTTTTGGCCTTTGATACTGGTGGGAACTTCAAGATCAGCCTTTTGGGATGTAAGACCTGCTTACTTTGGTGTATCAGGCTGGGTGAGGGAAAGGCAATCTAGGCATGCTCCACTGGGAAGACAAAAGCACTAATGAAGCTGAGGTTGTGCACCTGTGTCCCCAAAGACAAAGCATAAACCATTCTAAGACCTACATTTTCTATTTGTCTAACTGGCTAAGAATTTTCCTTACTGCGGAACATATCAACTAAAATTTGTCTACTTGTTTCTATGAAAGTGTAAGCCAAACCACGCAAGATGTAGGACAGAGGAGGCAGGACATCCAGGAATTAGCAGGAAGCAATTTTATTGGATGCATTCAGACTCAGAGTGGGGCTTTCGCCACAATCAATCAATCCCTCTGAACCAGGAGTTCAGAAAATTTTCGAACTTTGTACCCAGTGTGTAGGGAGAGGGGCTCAGAGGCTCACAATCTGCAGAGTTCACATAAAAGTAGTTTTTTTTTTTCCTACTCTCTGGACACCCAACTCAGGCCAGGTTTTACAAAAATAACCCCAAGGACCTTTCTATGAAATCAGTGCCTGGGAAAGTGAGACTTTCCCTCCCCTTTTCCCACTAGCTGGTCTCCAAGGACCAAATTCACCATTTACTTTTATCTTTTGGATTGTAAAGGACTTTACAAGGATATAACTACAGTCATTTGAAATGCAAACGCCTCTGCGAAGGCCTTGAGTTAGTCTTTCTTATTGCACTCTGCTTCTGCAAACATAACCCCCACCCCCACTTCCAAAGTCTTTTGCAGAAATTCTTGTTGATAGTCTAAGAACAATTATAGTGAGCATCTCTGGAGAAGCTTAATTCGATTTTCTTTAGAGGAGGGGTGCCTCTACAGAGATACTCTAGATCTTTGGACTTACAGCAATAGCCTAGATGAATTTAAACCTCTTGACCTAACCAGGTTTTTTTCTGACACAGCAAATGGATAAAATATTAAGCAATGGGATTGAATGAGGTCAGTAAAACAAAGTTATAAATGAAACAGAACCTAGAATAAGCCCACAGTCTTAGAGTATATAGACATCAAATATCCAGGGAAAGAGAGAAAGAGAGAGGGAGAGGGAGAGAGAGAGAGAGAGAGAGAGAGAGAGAGAGAGAGAGAGAGACTGAGATGCATGACCAAAGCTCTAAGTAGAAAACAACAAAGAAACTGAAAGAGAAAAGTGATGCAAGAAGGCAAAAATCTTCAACTGTACTAAAACTATTGCTTGTATCAAGTGAAAGAATGGCAAAAAGGACCCACTGAACCTGGATGGAAAGATCATTAGCATCATCTACAAAATGGCTGCCTCACAGAAAGACAAATATCACATGATACTAATCATGTGGAATCTAAAAAGTTAATCTTGAGGGTAGAATGGTAGGTACCCAGGTACCCGAGGTTTCCCAGTAGGAGACTGGTTGAAGGGATGGACAAAGGCTAATTAACAGCTTCTAAGTTTATGGAAAAAGAGGCATTCTGGGGTCCTGTTGCACAGTGGTGTGAATGTAGGTAACAATAATGCATTGTACATTCCAAAAAGCTAGAAGAAAGGGTTTTGAAAATTTTCACCACCAAGAAATTATAGATGTTTGATATAATAGGTAGGTTGAACCTCTTTTAGCACTATGCAACCTACACATGCATCAAAACATAAATGGCACACCATTAATATGTATAAATTTAAGTTTACATATATTAACTAAAAACAAAAGAATAATTATCTTTAAACAGAGGCTCCAGAAGTGAATGAATAGTGAAAGAAATGTGAGGAAGTTTTGGAGATGAAAATTGTAGGCAAGTGTTTTAGAAAGTTGGGATGACATTGATGACAGATAGTATTTAGAGGAGAACCTAAAATGGAAAAAAGTGCTATTTGTTTTTCCAAAGATAGGAGAGATACTAAAAAATATATATCACATAGGAGAAAGGGTGACTACAAACCCAAAGATTTTAGAAAAATAATGCAATAAAAATAGTTTACATTTACTAAGTTCTTAATATGGACCAGATAGTATTCCTCGGTTCTTGTCATCTATTCTTCATTCTTTTTCATTTTAACACTCCTCTATTAGAGGAAAATGAATCAGAATGTTTAAGAAACTTGATCATGATTTAAACTTGAATATGCTGCCTCATTAGTTTGTAAGCATAATCCTTAGGATGCTTCTCTTTATGTCTTAAAGCTATGAGAAACACAGCAACTAATGTTGAAACACTGACACAGTCATAAAAAATTCAAAAATAAGACACTTTGAGTTCTGTCAACAGTTAGCTTCTTCTAAAAATTTTAGCCCCTCAGTAAAATAGATGTAATAGAAATAAATTTTAGAAAAATCAATCAAAATTTGTTATAGGCAAAATAATTGCTTCTCCAGAAAATTCAGTGTAATCCATTAAAAAGTCACTAATAAATTATGGATATAAAATTAAGAATCATATCATCTATCAAAATTCTACAGAAAAACAATATACTGTCCATAATGGTAAACAAGACAAAAATAACTAATATTGCTGATGGTCATATTTTAATATCAAAATCACCTTCACATTTTTTCTATTTTGAATTTCAAGATGAATAATAGTAAGTACTGATACATGATAATGCTATTATTGAAAATGGAAGAAACACTGTGCTAAATGAAGAAAACCAGCCTCAGAAAATCAAGGATTAAAAGTTTTCTCTCATTTTTGAAAGTTAGAACATAACAAGGAAAATAAAGACAGCACTAAGATAAATATATGGAGATTATCAGTGAAGTAGAAGAGGATAACTAGGGGAAGGGAGTAGGAATGGGAAAGCACAGGAAACCAGCTATTCATTCTTTGGCTGTTTAATAAGTATGGAGATACAGTAATACATTCCACTCCTAAATACACTAAGAAGGAAAAATTTTAAAAAATTTGATAAGTCAGTCAAGTAATTTTCTCTAGTCTCATTTACAGTCAAAATAATTGAGAGGTATGAATGTATCTGAGAGAAGGTGCTTCAAAATTTATTTGAATCACATCATTTACACTTCCATTGATTTATACATTGCCATTCTAGTGTCTGTTGTATTCTGCTGCCTTTCCTATCCTCTACTATCATATGGGGTAAAAATGGGAGTTCATAACCCACTTGAATCAAACTGTGAAATATGATATATCAAGAACTATGTAATGTTTTGAACGACCAACAATAAAAAAAGAAAAAAATGTATTTGAACTGAACTTTTTATCATTTGAACCTTAACATAATTAATGCTTAAGTCTAACAAGAATGAAATAATACTAAACAATGATAAATGCTTAATATGAGTTTTGACAATTTCATAACTAGTTTGAGGAATTGGAAAATTATTTTACCCATTTGCATTTAGAGTAATACAGTGTATGTTATTATTGAATTAGAAAAGATCAAAATAGAATTTTGTATAATTGTACCCATGTCCCCCAAATTGGATGACAATAAAATCAGAATTTGAAATGAAACTAGATTCTCCATTTCTGCTGGCTGGCCATATCTGCATAAGCTATAGCTAAGGACCAAGTGGCAGTTTCTAACAGTGGGCCACACCCTTCAGTGTTTCAGCAGCCCCCAGCAGCTCACCAATAATCTGTTCTTTCTAGGTTCTTGTGTTGTGAATTTGAAGACTGAAATGCACAGACAAGGATGAGTAATTTTAAGAGTAGGATTTATTCAAGTGTGAATAGAAGCAGAATTCTCACAGGACAAGAGATCCAGGAGGGGCTGCTTCTTGAGTGTGCTAGTCTGGATGGAAGGGTTGGTATAGCACTTAGGCCAATGCTATTTGTGTTAATCAGGGTTTGGAAATATACTAATGTCATTGGCCCAAATTTATGCTAATCATGGTTTGGAAAAGTACTAATGCTATTGATTAACCCCTGAGTCCCAACTTCTATTCTGGTCTGCCCCACTTCCTTTTTTTCTAGCTTGCCTGCAATCCTACTTTCCGAGGAGGTTGAGGTCAGCGGATGGTGGATGCGATGCGTAGGAGTTCAGAGCTACAGTGCTGTGTGCAGCAATCAGCAAGCTGGGCAGGCCACCAAGGGGTGACAGGTTAGTGGGATCTGGCTTACCTCAACCCTGGCTCACTGTGCCTCAGGTAGAGGGCAGCAAGGAGTGCTCTGGGAGGCCATAGTCTGCCCCTACTCAATGTCCATGCTTCACCTGCCCCTGTAGCTGCTCAGCCACTTAGCCACTCTGACAGAGAGCTTGCTTCAACAAGTCTCCTGCTAGACTGAGAATTCAGTGGGGTAAGTAACTATATCTAATAGTGTTGGGTAAATTTAGAGTTATATCACACATAATTTTTAGAATAGTCTTTGTTTTAGTCAGCTTTTTCACTGTGGTGCCTAAAAGACCCAACCAGAACAAATTTAGAGGAAGGAAAGTATATTTGGGGGCTCACAGTTTTACAGGTCTCAATCCATGCACAGCAGGCTACATTCCTCAGGGCTTGAGGTGAAGCATAACATCATGGAGGAAGAGTGTGGCCAAGCAGCCCATATGATGATCAGTAAGCAGAGAGAGACTCCACCACCAGATACAAACACATACCACAAGAACTTCCTCAATGCCTGCCTCCTCCAGCCCTGCCCCGCCAGCCTTTAGTTAATCCTGTCAGGGAATTAATTCATTGATTGGGTTAAGGCTCTCAAACCCAATGATTTCTCTCCTAAACCTTATTGGCTTGTGTCATACATGAGCTTTGGGGAGACATATTACTTCCAAATGATAACAGTTTTATTGACAGATAATTGACCAAATAAAACTTGTATATATTTTAAATACCCAAATTGGTAAATTTTAACATAAAGCTCTATGTATTTTTTTCAAGTGTTTTAGTTTTTTTAGGAAAGTGTGTATTACTCTGGTCCTCTTATTCTATCTTGGCTAGAAGTAAGAGTTTCACAAATTTTCTTTTGCAAAAGTTTCAAGAGATATTATTGGTATTTTCCTTTCTTCCTAGATTGTGACTTATAATAATACTGAGTTTATGTGTTATAATTATAGATCATGATTTTACACTGATATATAAAAAGAAAAATGAATCTCTTAAAAAATAACAAAATTTCTTTGGTAGCTCACTTCTATACTGGTTAGTACCTGCTAAGTTTTCAAAGTCAGAAAAAAGATATAATTAGGGAAAGGTAATGGTTGCTAAAACAAAAATGAGTCTGAAATTTCTTAAAACTTAAAAGTGATAAATGTTTTTGGAAGCAGAAATACTATTACCCTGATTTAATTATTATTCAGTGTGTATGTGAGTTTGTGTGCATGTGTGTGTGTGTGGAGAGACAGAAAGAGAGAGAGAGAGAAAGAGGGAGAGAGAGAGAATTACCATATTATATCCAAGAAGAATGTGAAAATATTATGTCAACTTTAAAAAAAAAACACCAAAGTAAATAGCTCTACTTATATCAAATTACTATAATATCTTTCCTTTTATGTTAACTTCAAATTACATCCATACATGAACTCATTCTCACTTCTCTGAGCTGATAAAAACCACTCTAAGATAACTGTAGATCCTGTTTCCCCATTCCATAGTAAGCATAAAACTGAACACATATAATTGATGTGTCCTCATATATTTTCTTGCCATGTCAATGAAGTCATACATTATTTACTGAAAATGTATTAGTAAGAAAAACCAATGATGTTTTTCATGTTAAAATATGTCTTATAAAATGTCTGGTATTTAAACCTTGTTTCACACTAAAGAATATAATATCATTAAGTAAAAAAATGTGAAACAGATGATAAAAGTAGATAATAATTTGGTACATGCAATAGATAAAATGTCAAGCTACCCAAGAACTTATATTATTAGATTATTCCTATGAGCTATGTAGCTTAATAACCTAAAGTATAAAAACAATAATGTTTTTAGTAGAAGATACCTATTTACTGTATTTCTAATAATTCTCACAACAGGCTTTATTTGTACTCTACCTCCAGGAAGTGTTTTCTATTTTTTATTCTAGGCCTATTGTCCCACTGGTTATACATTAAACAATGAAAATATATATATCGAAGCAAAAAAAATGGTATAAGTTTCTTTGAAATTTTTTCCTGAAATTTCACAGATTGTAACCAAAACTTTGGATAAAGACATAAAACATAAATAATATATAAACAATATAAAATTGGAAGGCACTGGGCTGGGAAGCTAATATGAACATGTAGAAAAAGCCATATGTCCTCTAAAAAGTTCTTGTACTCTTTTATACACTAATGTAATTTACTTGTGTAAAAAATTATGTAAAATTTGAAAGCATATTTAATTTCATTTGTTTTTTTAAAGCATTAAAAAAGTCACTGTTACTTTTTTGTTCTCTTTTGTGAATACATATGCCATCCTTATTGATCACAAAATCTAAGACTGTCAAAATACACCCCATAAAAATCTGGAAGAAATTTATGTACAATATGAAATGGTAAGATTAAGATAAATATTTCCTAAGAATTAGGAGAGCTAAACATGCATTAATTAATGAATTTGAATATGTACATTATTTCATGGTGAGCTTGCTTCTTGGGGAAGCAAAAAATACTCCTGTAAATAATTAAAATATGAACCTATTTTTGAAAAAAATTCTCACCTAAAAATGCATCAGTGTGAACTTCTGTTTGATATACATTACAACTGTATCAGAAAATCTCTATAAAATATAGATAAACCTACTGATATTATTCTGATGGAGTACACATACAGTAGATTCCATGGCTCAATGCTGAATATCATTGTAAGGAATCATTCACACCAAAAAGGATTAGGAGTAGACAAGACTTAGATTGATGCTAAATAAGTAAAAGAAAAAAGAAAAAAAAATTTAAAAGCCAGATATTAAAAAAAATAAAGCATACAAGAGGGAAATTAAATTAAGGCCAGAATATAGGGAGTCTCCAAAAAATATGCAATAATAATTCCAGGTCACAGGCCAACACACCCATCACACTCAGCAAGTATTTCAATGATGTTAAAGCATGGCTGGTCTCCTTATTTCCTAAATGTATAAATGCTACATCATTATAATAGTCAGTAAGCACTGAATCCAGTGCTCTGTGTCAGGTAACACAAGATCTTTTCTGGTGCAGTAACATACTTAGATTGACCATCATCTAAATATTGAATCACCAAACATTTGCTCATCTTCCAAATATGAATTCCCATCACATTATAAGAGAGTAAACAATAAGGTACATAATTTTATTTATTTTTTTTAAAGAGAGAGTGAGAGAGGAGAGAGAGAGAGAGAGAGAGAGAGAGAGAGAGAGAGAGAGAGAGAGAGAGAGAGGAGAAAATTTTTAATATTTATTTTTTAGTTCTCGGCGGACACAACATCTTTGTTGGTATGTGGTGCTGAGGATCGAACCCGGGCCGCACGCATGCCAGGCGAGCGCGCTACCGCTTGAGCCACATCCCCAGCCCAGGTACATAATTTTATGACAATAAAATAAAGGGGGATACAATATACATTAGAGCATTTTTTTAAAGTCTACAATTTGATCTTAAATTTGCCTAGAAATGTAAAATCATACCCACTCCGTTTCCCCTCCTACCCGGCCCTATCTAGAGTTAGTCTGTTCCTCCTATGATCCCTAACCCACCATGAATCAGCCTCCTAATATCAGAGAAAACATTCAGCATTTGTTTTTTTGGTATTGGCTAACTTCACTTAGCATTATCTTCTCTAACTCCATTCATTTACCTGCAAATGCCATGATTTTATTCTCTTTTAGAGCACTAATCTCTAGGGTATATAAAGAACTCAAAAAGCTAAGCACCAAAATAATAATAATAATAATAATAATAAATAACTCAATCAATAAATGGGCCAAGGAACTTAACAGACACTTCTCAGAAGATGATATACAATCAATCAATAAATATATGAAAACATGTTCATCATCATTAGCAATTAGAGAAATGCAAATCAAAACTACTCTAAGATTTCATCTCACTTGTCAGATTGGCAGCTATTATGAAGACAAACAACAATAAGTGTGCTCTATATGTGGAATAAGAATTGTAATGCATTCCACTGTCATATATAAATAAAAAAAATTTAAAAATAAAATATAACAAAATAATCTGGTTGGGGATGTGGCTCAAGCAGTAGCGCGCTCACCTGGCATGCGTGCGGCCCGGGTTCGATCCTCAGCACCACGTACCAACAAAGATGTTGTGTCCGCCGAGAACTAAAAAATAAATACTAAAAATTCTCTCTCTCTCTCTCTCTCTCTCTCTCTCTCTCTCTCTCTCTCTGTCTCTCTCTCTCTCCTCTCTCACTCTCTCTTTAAAAAAAAAAAATAATAATCTACCAAAAAATACACAGGTAAAAATAAATTGCATAAGGGCAACAAAAAAATGTAAAGTCATTAAAAAAACTTTATAAAGAACAATGTAGAAGGTCTTACTATGCCTGATTTCACAGCATATACTGTAAGAGCAATCAAGACTGTGTGGAACATGAGAAAAGTGACACATAGATCAATAGAACATTGAACCCTAGGCGATTCAATAAATATATCAATTGGGTTCCAAATGAAAAAATAAATAAATAGTAATTATATCATACATTATACACAAAAATTTACACAAAATGAATCATATAATAATATATCTTATATAAAAATATAATACCTAAAGCTTTAATTTGCTAGAGAAAATTATCAAAGAAAAATTTTGCAAACTTTAAGTGGTTAGACAGAAAGCAACAGCAATGAATATAAACTTAATAATATACATAACTTTTACCTCACCAAAATTTAAAAGTTATTCATCTAAAGATACAAGTAAGAAAATGAAATGGCAAAATACAAAATAAAGGAAAATATTCACAAAACATAAATTAGAAATAAATTGAAAGAACACTTAAAATTAAATGATAAAAAGATACAATACAAATTTTTAAAAATAGGCAAAAGAGTTTAATACTTACAAGAGTATAGAAATGGCTTGTGGAGATAATGTAGTCTTCATCATCATGTCTTTAGGGACATGAATCCAAATTACATTGAGATACCATTTCATACCCAGAAGAATGTGAAAAATAAAAACAAACAATTAAACAAACAGGAAATTGAAGAGCCAGTGGGATCCTATCACATAGTTTATAGGATTGTCAAATGGTTCATTGTTTTGAAATAGAGTTAAGAAATGTATTAAAAACTTAAACATATGCCCACCAGACAATCTAGATATTCCATTCTCAAGTATTTATCCAAGAGAAACAAAATATGTGACCACACAGACTTCTTACAAATGTTCATCACAGCTGTATTTTAAATAAAAACTATAAATAATCCAATGTCCAACAATATATGAACAAATAAACATGTGGTGATATAGTTATTGAACGAAACAGCAGTTAACATATAAATGTGGAAAAAATTTCAAACCGTTATGGTAAGTGAAAGAAGCCAGGCTAAAAAAAAATATATATATATATATATATATATCAAATGAACAGGCCAAAAGCAAGATAAAACAGAAGTCAGGGGAGTACATGTTTTATAAATATATTTGTATAAAATTCCAGAGAATAAATGTTTCAGCCCATTCAGACTGCTTTAACAGAACTCCATGATCAGACTGGTTTATAAACAGTAGAAATTTATTTCTCTCAATTCTGAAGGCTGGGAAGTCCAAGATCAAGGCACTGGCAGAACAGGAGTCTAGTGACCTCTGATTCATAGATAGATAGATAGATAGATAGATAGATAGATAGATAGATAGATAGATATAGATAGATAGATAGACAGATATATACATATGGAAGACAGAGGCTTTGCTGTGTCTTCACATAGTAAAGGGGCCAAAGAGCTTTCTTGGCACCAATTCCACTAATCAGGTCTCTGCCCTCAGGTTCTAATCATCTCCCCAAATACTCTACCTCCTAATACTGTCACCTTGGGGCTTAGGATTTAAACATATAATTGTAGGTGAACATGAACATTCAGATCATAGAAACAAACTAATTTATAGTGACAGAAAGCACATCAGATATGGGAGTACAAGAGGCACTAATTATGAAGGGGCAGGAGAAGAGTAGAGAAATGGAAATGTTTCGTATTCTAACTGTGGTGATAGTTTCTCAGGTGTGCATGCATATGTTAAAAGTGATAAAACTGTACACTTTGGTATGTGAAGTTTAGTGACCTTCAACTACATAAATAAATAAGGGAGAAATTACATTTATTTTGTGGTAGTGGTTAATAGTGAAGAAGATATTTCTAGGAAAACTTGCCTAAATCTGATTTATTAAGGCCGATTTTTCCTATAACTTGTATCTCAGAACAACTATTCCTAAAAATTACTGCATATTGAATAATTTTATGCCTCTTTACAAGATTGGGAAGATAACTTACAAAATTGAAGGAGTAACTTTTACCAGATTCTCAATAGAATTTCACCAATGCATTCATATTTAAGCTCGTTTTATCGCTTTTCTAGTAAAAAGAACTAGTAATATTTTCAGCATTATAGGAATGATGCTATTTTTTTAATCCCTATTGTTTTCCAAAATTATTAAAAGCAACTGAATTGTATAATTCACATTGGTGAAGAGGAAAATACTTTTGTCAACATATCTTTTATCTGACTGAGAAATTAGGAAATTATTCTGGAAAGATAGATTCAGTAAAATTTTAAGGGCTTTCAACACAAGTCATGGTATAGTTCATGTTTTACCACTGAAAGTTTTGAACAGAACAATAACTTGACCTGGGCTTTTCTTTGAGAAGATTGATCTGGCAGTGGCTTGTGAGGGGATTGTTCTTCATAGAACATACCTGATGGAATAATAAGTTAAGTGCCAAATTGTCAGGGTCAAACTAGTTAGAAGTATGTTGTGGTTTGCATATAAATTGTTCTCCCAGAACTCCCATGTTAATGTTCAGATGTGATACCCGAGAGCTGTAACCTGATCAGCCCATCCTAGTTTGAATGGACTGGGTGGTATCTGCAGGCACATGGGGCATGACAGGAGGAGATGTATCACTGGGGGCATGCCTGGAAAGGTTCTTCTTCCTTTAGCCCCTTTCTCCCTTCCCACTCTGCTTTCTGACTGCCATGGAATGGAGCAGTGTTCCTTTAACACACCCTTCTTTGATGATGATCTGTCTCACCTTGGACCTAAAACAATGGATTTGACTGAACATGAATTAAATCTTTGAAACCATGAACCAAAGTAAAAATTTTCTCCTCCAAGTTGTTCTTGTTGGATATTTTGGTCACAGCAATGAAAAGCTGACCAACAACAAAATAGCAGTAATAATAATTATATTTAAATTTGGCAGGGTTTATTTAGAGAGGTTAAAACAATGTTACAATGTTGATTATGGGGCATAATGCAAAGTAAAAAAAATATATAGAACATTAACATTATTTTCCATGTCTGAGAGAAGACTGTCTCCTTTATAGAAATCAAGAGAAAATTCAACCAATCATATTGGTTGAAAGAGTGCAGTCTTAAGTATTCCAGTGTTCAGATTAAGGTTCATTTAGAGAGTCCAAAGATTTTTTTAAGAGAATGTGAGTAGCATTTGTCATTTGGTGGCTGCCAAGTATCTAAATTCCCTCTGTATAAAAGGAAAGGACACTTTTGTTTTACACAAAAATTCTACACAAAAATTCAAATACTGGTTCTCGAATACTCCTTGACTCTACACCTCAGAGACTTCTTTTAAATTTGAACAAACAAGTGTTCCTGCTTAGGGAAGTAGTCTGAAGGAGACATCACAAAGAAGCTAGGAGAGCTAAAGTCTCATGCCCCTACCAATACCCAGTGTCTTTGCTCACTGGTGGAAGAGAGAGTGTGCACCCAAGTGTGGCTTGATCATTGTCACCATGGAAAACTCACTGGTCTTATGGATAATCTTGAAAATTTTTCCTTTGTTCCTGAATGAAGTTAAGAAAATAAAAATCATATTGAGACATCATTCATTCAATATAAATTGTATTCATTTAAACTACATAATTCAGTAATTTTTTTAATATATTTACAGGTGGCCACTGTCACCATAATTTAATTTTAAAGCAGTTTCATCACCCAGATAGTAACTTTGTGTCTATTAGCAGTCAACTCTGACATCCCTACAAGGAACTGGTAATTTTCTTTCTGTATCTACTGATTTGCCTATTCTGGACACTCATACAAACAAAATAAGTGCTGCTTGATTCTCTGGAAGTAGCTTATTTCACTTAGCATGGTGTTTTCAAGGTTCATCCATGTAGGAGCATATATTAATATATGGCTTCTTTTTATTGCTGAATATTATATGACAATATTCTTTCAATTGTTATTGGACATTTGGGTTGTTTTAACCTTTTGGTTATTATAAATAATGCTATAATTTATGAACACTCATATGTATATTTTGATGTGTTCACATTTCCCTTGCTCTTGGCTATGTAGGAATGGAATTGTTGGGTATACATGGTAACTACAGGTTGAACCTTTTTTTTTAATTGTTTGGCTTAATAGATTGTACTTCCCTCTAGATTCATAAAAGTATAATTGACAAAAATATTTATTATGTACAATATGTTTATAGTATATATATTTAAAATGATTAAACCCAGTTAATTAACATATCCATCAACTCGCACACTTATTTTTTTTTTGTGGTGGTAACATCTAAGATATAATCTCAGCAATTTTCAAGTTTACATTATTGTTGATTATTAACATTATGCTGTACAATAGATCTCCATAATTTACTCATGTTGTAAAATTAAAGTTCTGTGCCCTTTAACATGCCTATCTCTCTCTCTCACCAGTTCCCAGTCTGGAAACCACTATTCTACTCTCTGCTTCCAAGTTTGACTCTTAGATTTTACTTTTAAGTAAGATCCTGCAGTATATGCATTTCTACACTTGTTTTATTTTGTTTGGCATAATGTCCTCCAGATTTGTCCATGCTGACACAAATGACAATATTTTCTTCTTTTGTCGGACTGACTAGTATTCCATTGCATATTTTCAACACTTTTTTCTTTATTCATCCATCAAAGGACACTTAGGAACTCTAAGGCTGTTTTCCAAATAGCTACATCATTTTACATTCTAAGCAGTGATGTATGAACATTCCATTTTCTCCACATTCTTACCAGCACATTTTATAGCGTCTTTTTTATTATAGCCATCCCAATGAGCATTGAAGAGATTTTTTTGTAGTTTTGCTTACCTTTCTGATGACAATGATATGGAGACTCTTATTTGTGCTTATTGGCCATTTGTATGTATTCCTTAGAGAAATGTCTTTTCACATTATTTGACAATTTTAAAAAATTAAGCTTTTTATTATTGAGTTCTAAGAGTTATTCCTGCTTAACTTTTGAATTATGTTATTAGCCTTCTTATCAATTCTTTGTGTGACCTGGTGTTCTTCCAAGAAATTACTTCTCTGCTTAATTTGAGCATAACTGTTACCTGCTCCTTGCAAACAAGAAACAGAGATGAACAATATTTTTTCCCAAACAAAATGAAGATTTGGCTTAATAAAAATATATGAGATGAGTGAGCATATATAAAATTTAAAGGAATAGGGCTGGGGATGTGGCTCAAGAGGTAGCGCGCTCACCTGGCATGCGTGCGGCCCGGGTTCGATCCTCAGCACCACATACCAACAAAGATGTTGTGTCCGCCGAGAACTAAAAAAAAATAAATATTAAAAATTCTCTCTCTCTCTCTCTCTCTCTCTCTCTCTCTCTCTCTCTCTCTCCTGTCTCACTCTCTCTTAAAAAAAAAATTAAAGGAATAACAAATGAGTGACAAGTGGGGGAACAAATAATGATTGTGTATTTTTACAATTTGCTTTGATGGTGGGGGAAAGAGAGAAATAAGACAGTAACTTGAAGCCTTAGGAAGCTTATTTATTCAAAGAAAAAAATTGAAGAGAAGAAGATATAGAATATGGATGTATGGGAGTAAATAGTGAAGAGGATAAACTATGTTTTGAAAGAAAGGAGGAGGAATCACTTTCCTTAGAGAAAACAAAAAGTAGTAATAATGACTTAGTGGAGGAAACTAAAGAGGCTGTGAGGCAGAGACAGGACATTCTAAAAGGGTCTTCATTCAGCAGGCACCTGTGACATTCTGGAGAAGCAGAAGTAATGTTAAGCTAGGACCAGGATCATGTTTAATGGGAATGTCCAGGGAATGGGAGGAACAGCCCAGGTGGGAACAAGGTAAAGAATCAAAGAGAGTTAAGCTGATTAGCATTTCCCACAAAGATGACATGTTAGTTGCAGTGATGGTGAGCTCATTTTTATTCTTCCATGCAATTCTATGAATTCTGCTTTTCTTTCTCTCTCTGCCTCACTTAATAAAAATGTATCATAAGGGAATAAAGGCTTCAACAAACACTCAAACACATGGAGTGTTAAATATATATGAATCACTGCTCTGGCTTGTTCTTTTGAAGTTGTTCCTTTGTGTGCTTTTCTTTTTCTTATTTTATGGTATCCTCTGCAGAATCTAAGCACTATGATGCAAACTGAAGTATTTCCCTTCTTTGGTATTGAAATGTAGTTCTCTAAAATGCCCAATGTAATCTTAAATTTTAAAAAAAATCTATCAAATCTCTGAATTAAGCAAGCCTAAAGTGACTTCCATAAGCAATTTATAGGATTCTTCTGTATCTTTCAAAATAGATATCTCACTTGACCCCTTAATCATTGATGAATTGTTCTAGTATTATACTAAAAGTATCTTTTTCTTACAATGTTGATCAAACAAAAACCCTTGTAAACAAAGGTCAAGTTATTGATTTTTCTTTTCCATACTCTATTTGCCTATTTCTTTTTTATTTTGGCATAATAAAATTCACATAGGAAAGGTCTAAAATGATATGCTAAGTTAGAGATAGTGATCCTAAAATCCTGCATTTAAATCACAATAGTGATACTTATACTAATGAATAGAAGACAGACCATTTTATCATCCTTGTAAAATTCCTCTGCCTGCCTTATTAGTGGGCCCTCTCTTGTTTCTGTGTTCATCCGTTTATTTTAGTGTATGAAATTAAAGCCATGCATATAAATAAAAATTTCCTGGATAGACAAAAGCTGCATAAGCTCTAAAAGATGTAGATCAGGACAGTTCTGAAAGTGAAAAAAATACTACCTTTTCACATTTCTGTGAAGTTGGGGAGTTTATATCCTACTGAACTCTTCAGCTGAAGTAGCACTCCAGGGGATTTCAAATCAGTTCAAAGTTATATGGTAAAGAGAAAAGAAAAAGAGAAGTGAGTGAAATTCCTTCAGTTCCATTTCATTGTTTAGCATTTCAAAGGTCCCTTCTATTCTCTTGATTAAAGCCTTGGTTTCATTGGGTTTGTGGATTTGTCTGAAGCCAAGAATGTGTCCAAATTCACAGCAAGCATTTATATATCCAAAATTAAATCAAGAAGCTTAATTGAGAAATCTCCTGCCAATTGAAAACCAACTTAATGTCTATTCAAATTTAGAGATAATCTATAAATAACCAGTCACATTTTAGCTGGCACATGGAGATGAGTAGCCCCCAAAGGTTCTGAGAATTTGTAAACTTGGCAGTTCTCACTCAGGCCCAAGTTATTTGACCATCAGTAATCATTTTTTCCTTTTGGATCTTCACATCATGTACTCTAAAATAAGATGGAAAACTTAATAAAATTTGATATTTTTTGAAGATTCCGTTTTTCTCCTCTAAAGATATTTTAAAACATATATTCTTTATTTATATGAAATACAGCATTTACTAAGTATCATCTATACTAGGTACATATAATGATAATATGTAATGTTTATTATGTGTATGTGGTTGTAGTGATATACAAAAGTATATTTATATTCATATACATATATATATACATAATATTTCCTATTTTTATAACTACACACAGCATGTAGTCATTTTATCAGAAAATAGTAATGTTCTATAATTTACAAATTTTATTCTTATATCTGAAAAAGAATTATCACTGTCTTTATATAAAGAAACAGTTTTTCCACACTGTAATTCTTTATGGTAAGTCATTTAAACTGTACCCTTTTGCTTACTACTATGCTTTTTTTTTCCTAATAGGCACTAAAATTTACTTCCCATTATTATATGAAGTTCCATTTGCACACTGTAACATACACAATTAAAATCTCCCCAAATTCTAATTTGTCAAAGAGCTGGAAAGTATTTCTACTTTTCATCATTTTTCTATTCTTCACCTAGATAAGAATTTTAGACAGAAGTTGAGCAGTGTACATACTGCAAAGCCCCAATATGGAAATTAGGATAAAATTTAAAACAAAGTATTTAATAGAATAGTTGCTTTTCTCAATTTCCTATTCTTTAACACTGAGTGAATATTTATTCTAATATTATTTACTATTGTTCACATATGATTTTTTTTTAAAGTCAGAAGTAATTTTATTCTTTCAGATGCATATTAAGTAGATTTTTCTATTTACCTGTTATTTCTTCATACATTTATTATACTGATGATAATCATTCAGTTATTTAATAAAACTGATCTTAAGAAAAATCAGAATTAGTGGGGCTGGGATTGTGGCTCAGGCTTAGAGTGCTCACCTAGCACGTGCAAGGCCCTGGGTTCGACCCTCAACATGACATAAAATAATAAAATACATAAAATAAAGTTTAATAAAAAAATTTAAAAAAAGAAAAATTGGAATGAGGTTAGCCCATGAAATATTTTAAGGAACTCTAAAGGTGCCTAGCCAAGTATCTTTCTACCATATTACAATAATTTCATTCATATTTTATTTTGTACCAGTAAACATTCAAAATTAGTCCATACATTAGTTAGTAGTTTCTATTCAAAAGGAAATAACATGTGTAAGATTTATTATTTATGTCAACCTAATGTAAACGACACTGCTGCGTTCTTCTAGAATGTCAACTAGTTATAGTTCAATTTTTTCATCCCCCCAAATTTTTAAATTTTTCCTTGTGGGACCTTAGATATTTCAGAATGTGACTCGGGGAGCTCATATCTCTACTTATATTTTATTCTAATATTTGCTTGAGGCATTTATAAAATCTGAACTAAAAGATGAAGCATACACTTTGAAATCTAATGCATATTGCTAACGAAGGAAGAATAAAACATCTAGGCAACAGATATGCAATGGAGGGACTGGAGAAGAAATAATACCATAAAATTGCTCAATAGAATAATTTACAGAACAATGAGGAAATGGAGAAAGGGCACTGGAAACAATCTTGGACATGCAATTCATACTTTATAAATTTTCTTATTTTTTTATTTATATATGAAAAGTTATCAAATAATATTTCTGTGTCACTCTCCAGATTAAAGTTATGCCCACTACAGTCCAAGAACGACTTCTAGTTTTTATTACAAAAACATATAACTTGCAAATTAGGAAAACCACTCCACTATCACAAACTGACCCTTTAAAATTAGCATGGAGATGGGCAATAATCCAGCACACCTTTTAGTTAGCCAAAAGTTTAACTCAGCTACTCTGAATGTTAAGAATATTTAACTAAGTCCTACTGAAATGTAGAATTAGCTATGACAGCGACTAAATTACTGTCAATGTCATCACAGCAATTTGTATTGTACTTTTACTTATCTAGTGGGAAAATAAGAATAGAAAGTACTTTAAAATTATTTATGCTCTAAATTCATGATTGATTTATTCAGGAGTGTTTGTTGAATATTTAATATTGATTGCAAGAAGGGAAAATTTGAATCAAGCAACAAAAATGAGAAAGATTTTTGTTTGTTTCCACCAAGAAATTTTTAAACCATGGACAGAAATAGACAACAAGTAATCTTAATGTGCTACATGATTTATATTATCATTATTTCCTCTAAATTTTGGAGTAAAAAAGATACCAACCTTTAATTAATTAATGATAATATGGTAAGTACTAAAAATCATGGCTTATTTGATCAAATTCCAGTTTGTTCACGATTTCAAGAACATGATTATAGGTTGTGTATTGGTGTCACATCTGGAAAATTGATTTGAATATCTAAATGTGGAGGGAATGAGGAATTCTATATTTTATAAAGCAAAGAGAGGATGTGATACCTAGGTTTTTGCTTTGGGTTTTCAACTTTTCAATTAGTCATTAAGTCATTAAGAGGTGAGTATCTTATATTCAATAGCATGAATAATAATAAGGTAATATATAGTTTGGGATAATTCTGTCTACTGCAAATCTGTGACAATGCCTGCACACATTTTTAATTTTTACAACTGGGAAATATTACAGCCATCTAATGAGTTAAGACCAGTGGTGATAATAAACATCCTACAAATCACAGGATATCCTTGAATAACAAAAAAATTATCTTTTCATATTTATCTGAATTAATATTTTCTATTTGAAGTGTATACTGCTCTAGTTTAAGACCAAATTTTAAGAAACACATGAGGGTATATTGATTGTGCTTCTGTGGAGAAAATCTGTGCTAGTTAAATTTAGCACTAAGCCTAGTTTTTCATTTGTGATATGATTAATTTAACTAGCAATGTACTTGAAATTATAAACCTACTATATGGTTAAGTCCAAGGGTGGGGAGAGAAAAAGAAAGAAAAGTTTTCTCTAGGATAAGAAATTTTTCATTTATATTAATAATATTGTACCTCAAAGAGAAAATTCTTCATGGGAAGTTTCCTATAACCAAAGTGGGGGAAAAAGTAAAAAATCCTGCATTTGTGCACACCTATAATCCCAGCAACTTGGGAGGCTGAAGCAAGAGGACCATAAGTTCTAGGCCAGCCTTAACAATTTAGTGAGACTCTAAGAAACTTAGCAAGGTCCTGGCTCAAAATAAAATATATAAATAAATAAATAAATAAATAAATAAATAAATAAATAAGATCTGGGATGTAGCTCAGTGGTAGAACATCCCTGGGTTCAATCCACAGTACCCAAAATGAAAAAACAAAAACCTTAAGGCTTGCTTAACAGGTTGTTCTGTGTAATATGTGGATATCAGACATGAACTAAAAGCAGATGGTTGCAGCACACACTGTTTTCTGTCCATGCCTAAAGGACCAACGTGAGGGTAGTTTTTGTCATGGTTTGGACTTTGAGCAATGCACCTGGTTGTTCCTATTGCCTAGAAGGAGAAATAGCCAGACATAAAATTCTATAGTGATTCATGAGCTGTGGTCAAATGGTTTTGCTAGATGGCAAGGTACTTGGATGGACTCTGATTGAAAAATTGGCTACAAGGGAAGAGGCACTGAAAAAGACGTTTCTAAATAGCAAAATAATAGGAAAGCTTTTACAATCTGAAAGTCCATCCAAGAGTACACATAGGAATGGAGGATTTTTGGAATCAAATGAATATATGACCAGTTCTTCAAATGCCAGTCAACCACTTTTCTAGTCTCTCTGGCCATTCTTAAATAAATTTATGAACAAATGTGTCCTATTGTTAGAAATAGATGTATCCATGGGTTAAACAACATGAGCTTAAACTTGACAAGGCCATTTTGACTGTATGCATTACTGACTGCTTAATCTACCAGCATCAGGTTCACTATTGAGTCCTCCCTGTGGCACCATTCCCTGGGGAATCAGCCAACTGCCTTGTGACAGGTTGATTATATTGGACAGCTTTCATTATGGAATGAATATTGCTTTATTCTTGGGATATAGCTTTGCTTTCCATGCATGCAATGCTTTGGCCAAAATGACTGACCATCTGTGGATTTAAAGACTACCCAATTCTCCATTATAGTATTCCATGTAGCATTCAAATGTTCATGCTCATTGAATGCATTGATCTTACCATATCTCATTTCATCCTGAAGTAGCTGGCTTACCAGAATAATAAAACGCCCCTTTGAAGACTCAATTACAATGCCAGATAGGTGGAGATACCTTATGGGGCAGGGAATATGTATATACTTTAACTCTGCATTCAATGTAGCTAAGATTTGTGGGTCCAGGATTTAAGATAGATATGGCCACTGCTATCTACTGTCCACCACATCACTATTATCTCTTGTGATTCACTAGCAAAATTGTGCCTTCTTATTCCTATCACCTTAGGCTTTACTAGTCTTGTGGTGTTACTTTCAAAAGAAGAAATGCTTCATCAGGAAAATCTACAATAATTCCACTGAACTGGAAGTTAGGACTTCCACCTGGCCATTAGCCTTCTTGTACCTTTGAATCAACAGGCAAAGAAGAGGGTTACTCTGTTCTCAGGTGTGATTGATCCTGATTGACAAGGGGGAATTATACTACTGCTACACAATGACGACAAGAAAGACTCTGTTTGGAATACAAGAAATTCCTTATGAAATGCTCTAAAGTTAACACAACCTATCATTAAAATAATGAGAAAAGAGCACTTTGGGAGGAATTGATTAAAATATTCATCATCTCAACTGTGATGTTGGCTGAACAATAATGTACACATATCCAAACCTATCAAATTGTACATTGATAATTGCTGAATTTTATTTTGTATGAATTTTACCTCAATTTAATAAAAAAAAATTCAATGACAAAAAATTTCTGTAAATAGTGTCGAAAGATAAAGAACAGATTGGGAGAACATATTTGTAATACATCTACCCAATCAAGAATTTGTGCTGCCACCGTAAAAACAAAAACAGAAGTCTTAAAAGCAAACTTATTTATCTATTTTTTCATTCAACAGTTTTTTAGCATGTGTCATACACTACACAAAACTTCTATACCAGAGTTATTTCAGTGGAAAAAACAAAATTGGAAAGCAGAAACACACACAAAAATGTATGAACAACAACCTGCCTTTATAAAGCTTAGTTAAGATAGAGTATTAAACAAATTTAATAATTCTATGATTTTAATTATGATATGGCTCAGAGCCATGTTTGGCTTATCCAGATAGACCATATAGGCTTTTATGGAATACATTTTAGTATTAGCCTCATTCAGAGCTTAAGTTTTTTCTATTCCTACTCTTTTTCCCCTTTTTTTAAATCTATTTTTAACTTACTTGAACTCATATATATGATAAATAAATCAGAAATAAACAAATGTAATACAATGATAAAATGGCAGTTTCTGATTTTGTTTCATTTAAAGTCCTCAAAATTGACAATATTATACTAAGCAGCCACCCTGACGTCTCTGAATGAGATAGATGAGCATTATGCACAAATTGCAAACAATGGTGTATTATAAACAACTGCTGTCATCATTCATAACTGTAACTCTCATAATAAAAGAATAAAATCGTTAAGGTAAGAAAAGAGGTCTGTGGATCACTTAAAAATGTGCCATACAACGATAAGTTTCCTCAGCACCAAGGAGGGGATTATTTTGAGAAATTATATGAAATGCTTAAGTATTTTTTTTCTCTGCATTATGGGGAAGGACTATTTTCCCTAACCCCACATCTCATGCCAAGTGAAGAGGTGTTAGGAAATTATTCTAACAGCTTGCTATGTGTCCTAAGGAACTTGACAGGGCAAACAGGCTGGATTTTGTTGGATATGAGTGAGAATGAAAGGCTTGGACAGGATCACCTGCTTAACAGTAGAGTTCACAGAAGGATACCACTGTCATATTAAGCTACTACCTTAGTGCATGCTCTCCAGCGGTATGTTTCTTATGGATTGAACATGAACTCTGTAGAAGGGAGGAAGTCTTTTTAAAAGACTGCAAAAAAAAAATTAAAATTAAAAAATTTAAAAAAAAACATGCTAGTAGCTAATAAAACTGGGCAGCAGGAAGAGACATAAAGGATAGAGAGAACTTTACTTGCTACCACGGTCATATTTTGATGCTGGTGTGCTCTGGCCAGTGTTCAAATACTGAATGCTTTATCATATTGTGCTTTTATAGATTTCCAAGAGTTCCAAGAGACCCTCCCATTGAGAACAACTAAACTACAGAAAATAAGGACAAAGCCATTCCACCTGCCAGTTAGCTGCCTGCCCCCCTCAGCTCTGCACCCCACACCACTCTGCAAGCCTCCCTCCATGTATATTTCAAGACTGATGCATGATGCCCACTTTGGATGGGGTCCTCTCTAAAATTATATCAGACCACCTTTTGGACTCATGCCTTTTATGACCTTTCATATGAAAAATCCAGTTTTGTAGCTACCCCCAGTGAAATCATATAAAATTGTTCTAGCAATTAAAGAAAAGATATCACATATTATTTTGTTCCTATCCTTTGGACTCTCAGCTGAGACTAAAGCAGAAAGAAATCAATTTTTAAATTATGTTAATAAACAAACAAATCTGAATAAAGTGTCAGTACAAAAGTAACTTAACACCAGAGGGACTATGAAAGAATAAGTCAATAAAACATTGATATAGGGGGAAAGGAGATATGGTAATGAAGCATGATTTAATAATTAGAGTTGGGGTATTAAAGGAAATGATGGTAGAATTTTTATATGAATCTATAAGTACCATGAGAATGGAACAGAAGATAATAGTAAAAGTCATTGTCACCCTGCAAAAGTGGAAAAGGAAAATGACCAAGATTTGGTATGAATATTGCCATATATACACCAAGATGGCTTTAAAAACTTCATTACTTACACAATCTCTGCAGACACACCTCTGCAGAGAGCAGGGAAGAACTCTCAAACAGGTCTGACATGACTTGAGAAAACAAAGAAGGAATACTGGTCTGGTTCTTTACTGTCATGGAGTAGGTTGAGTATCACATGCTTGAGTGGAACTTGTGTATTCTAAATCTCCTCAAGGTACCCAAGAAAGAAGCACTCAGGCTTTCTTGTTGGCTTACTTATGTGTGACACTAAGAAGAAGGAGACAGAATGAGGGTTAAAAACTGCCAGCAAAGATTTAAAAAGGGCTCAGTTTTCTTACCATAGATATATTTTTAATAATTTATAAAAACAAGATAATTAGAAATCCTTACTAAAAGTCAGAAATCCTGAGAGACACAGAGCATGTACTATTCAGACAGAGCAAGATTTTCAACAGAAATTTTATTTGGCAGCCAGGGATCAGTGAGATGAAGCTTTTGAAATGTGGAGGAAAATTATTTTCAAATTATTAAATCAGTTGTTAGAGAAGAACAAAAGTAATATAGAGACATTCAAATTAAAAGAATTTATCTTCCATACTGATTTTTCTTAGGAAACTATCAGCACATGTATTTTTATTAATTAAACAAACAAAATATATATATTTTTTTTAGTCCTGAGGGTCAAAACATCCAACTAGAACTTGAAGGAAAAACTGTTCCAAGAAACAAAAAGAAAGAAGGAGAGAAGAAAGAAAGGAGAAGAGGAAATGAAAGGAAGGAAGGAGGAAGAGATGGACAAAGATTGATGTGTGTGATCCTTTTCAAGTCATATTGGAATATATAGAAGGAAATAGTGATATTCTAAAAAATTTAAGAAAAGGAAAATCTTTTTAAAATGTGATTATTGCAGACTATTTTACAATAGTGAATACTCCATATAGTCTCACAGCAATATAAATATTGATCATCTATTGACAGATTATAATGCGTTTATAATGGAAAAATGGGAGTGTAGTAAGAGAATTCCAAGTCCTCAGCTAACATATCCATATCACACTGCCAGTACACAGTAAAAGTAACATATTAGTATTATATTTATTAATATAAATATAACAAAATATTGATGGTATCACTATGTAGCCAGAGACAGATATATTACTTTTCATTCTCCCACACACAAAAATTGCAGAGAAACTATTCACAAATCAAAATAATCTAGAGGTCTCAAGAGCCATTAAAAATATGTAACAAAAAAGTAAAGATAAATTAATTAAAGGAAAGAAAAGAGAGGGCATCAGGATATTCATATAGAAAAGATTGCTAGAGATTGCTATACTTGAAAGGTCAGGAGTTTTGCATGAACTAAGAAAGAAGGAAGGCAGAAGCTATCAGTATCATTCTCAACTATGTGATAGAAACCAAAATAATCCTAACTGACTTTCTCTACAGCAGACACAAGTATCTCCTGACTCCTGACTCATAAGAGAATCTCATAGAGGGAAACATAGCTGTACACCCCTGCCCTTTAAGAAGTAACTGCTCTTCAGTCACTTGAAAGAAGGAGCAACTATCTCTCACAATCTGTCATGTGTCCTGAACTCAGATCTTTGGCACTAATTAGAGTGTCCAAGTTTTAAACACCAGCTCTGTAACTGTCTCGGACCCAAAAGCCATCACCATACTGAGCAAGTTTGTAATTGTATTTCAGACTCTGAGGCAAACCTTTACTGTGTCTGTCCATTCTCTGGGCTCCTGTTCAGCTATGATCAAGAGGTAGTTCCTGCCCAACTTCAGAGTCACTCTAACTCTGTGCTTACCTATGATCCTACTCTCGGGTACACAGGCTGTTTCATAAGCATTGGTATCCTCCTTTCCTATTATGAATACAGCAGAAATGATGCCAACACCCCAGGCAAGAGTTACCTCCGCAGCCCTGAATCCCAGAGATGTAGACCTTCCATTCATTCCCAAGCTCAAAATTCAGCTCTGTGCCTGCTTCACAAGCACCATTCATTAGACACCAGTGCCACTGCCAAAAACCCATTTGCCAGACCCAGTTTCAAGAGGAATCCCCTCAACCACAACATCTCTGGTAAGAGAAAAATGGATTAAAAGGATCTTAGTGGGTATCACCACTGAAGAGCCCAGCAATACTCACTACTACTGTAGATATTCATAGCATTATTCAGTGAATAGCTTTATAATTTTTGTTGTTACTCAACAACTCAGCTTATGGAGCTGCACGGAAACTAAAAAACTGGTACCTTTACTAGGGACAAAACAATTACAATTCATTGAGCAAGTGCCCCTTCCCTACTGCAATAGGGGAAAAGTCTTTGTACAATAAAAAGAGAGGTAAATGCTTCACCAAATTGATATCAGTGTGAAACAATAAAAGACATAAAAACAAGGAATTATAGCACCAAAAAAAAAGGAACATAATCTCTCAGTATCTACATTGACCCCTTCAAATGGAAATATATGAACTACTTAACAAAGAATTCAAATAATTGTTTTAAGCTGGATGAAATTCATATGAAATTCATAAATATAGAGAAACAATGTAATGAAATCAGGAAAACAACTAAGAAGTGAAAAATGTAATAGAGATTGAAATTACTATGAAATCTAAAAGTAATTCTAAAGATGAAAAATATAATGAACAATATGAAAAATATAAGAGAAAACACTAATAGAATATTTTTCAAGCAGAAGAACCTGTGAATGTGAAGATTGTTTGAAAACATATTATCAGAGTACAAAAAAGCATAATAAGGAATGAATGCTTATAATATTTATAGAACAGAATCAAAAGAGAAAATATTCCCATTTCAAAGACCAGTTTCATTATGGGGTATTTAACAAAATTGAATCCATTCTGATTTGGTTGGTTCTATTTGGGTGTAGTGCAGGAAATCAATCATAAACATTTTAACATAAACTTTTTAAACATATAATATATTCAAAGTGCTGAAGGGGGAAAAATAAAACCTGTAACTAAGATTACTATACTTGGCACCGGTGTTGCTCAGAAATGGAAAGAGAAAGATTTTTCAGGAACAATAGAAGCTGAGAGAGCTTATCACTCTCAAACCTATCCATACAAAATGCTTTTGGTTAAATTTCCAGCACTGAAAAAATAAATAAAATAAAATAAGTAAAATGCAAAATGCAGTTCTTCATCCTGAAAGAAAAGCATGTTAATTATTAGCACAAAACATATGAAAACATAAAAGAGTATATAACTCACTGGTAAAAGTTAGAAAAAGTTAAACACAGAAATTTTAAAGCTATACTGATAGTGTAAATCATTTATATCTTTAATAAAAGTTGAAAGGCAAAACTGTAATAAATAAAAATAGCTGCATTACTTTATTAAGAGAAATATAAAATGATGTAAACTGTGACATCAAAAAATAGTGGGCTGGAATAAAAAGTGTAGTTATTTTATGCAATCAAAATTGAAGTGCTATTAGTTTTAAGATGCCTTGTTATAACTATAAAATGTTTTACATAAGCCTATGGTAACCAAAAATAAAAAACTACAGTAGAAAGAAAGAAAGGACCTGTAATACAATCAGAGAACAATTAAAAAAACAGCAATATTGTTTTTACTTATCAATTGCTTGAAATATAAATTAATTCAATTCTCTAATCAGAAGACATAGAGTTGCTGAATGGATAAAACAAAATACAGCCTAAGTATTTGCTGCAGTCTGGCTGAGCAAAATAACCAGGGGTGGGGGTGGGGGGTTGACAAGCAACTTGTGAAGTTTGATACAGCGGGAGCCGCTTTATTATGGGACAGAGAAGTACATATATATACCCAACTAATTACACACAGCTTAACTTAATTAACATAAACTAGATACAGAAGTCAACCAATAAGGAATCCTCATCATCTTAATGATTACACACAGCTTAACTTAACTGACATAATCTAGACACAGTAGTCAGTCATTAAGAAATCTCCATCATCTTAATGGCTCGCTGGTGTTACTTCTCAAACCACTCCTCTTGGCAAAGTGCCAGGTGCCATCTTGACTTATCTGTGGCCCTCATCAGGCATGCAGGCTAAAATTGAAGAGATGGAAAGAGACATTTCATGAAAATAAAACTGAAAGAATACTGGAGTAGCTATAAATCTACACATTGCTTAACAACACTGTGCATTCTTGGAAACATAATGACATTTCATCATTGGGCAAACATAGTAGAGTATACTTATACAAACTTACGTGGCATAGTCAATCACATGACCTGGTCTTATTATGCAGTCAAGAGGCATGAACAACACAGAATATATGAGTTTCCTGCTAAAAGAGCGTACTACAGGGATACTGCCACATCGATGTTCATAGCAGCACAATTCACAATAACTAGACTGTGGAACCAACCCAGATGCCCTTCAATAGATGAATGGATAAAAAAAATGTGGCATTTATACACAATGGAGTACTACGCAGCACTAAAAATGACAAAATCATGGAATTTGCAGGGAAATGGATGGCATTAGAGCAGATTATGCTAAGTGAAGCTAGCCAATCCCTAAAAAACAAATTCCAAATGTCTTCTTTGATATAATGAGAGCAACTAAGAACAGAGCAGGGAGGAAGAGGAGGAGGAAAGATTAACATTAAACAGAGACATGAGGTGGGAGGGAAAGGGAGAGAAAAGGGAAATTGCATGGAAATGGAAGGAGACCCTCATTGCTATACAAAATTACATATAAGAGGTTGTGAGGGGAATGGGAAAAAAACAAGGAGAGAAATGAATTACAATAGATAGGGTAGAGAGAGAAGATGGGAGGGGAGGGGAGGGGGGATAGTAGAGGATAGGAAAGCTAGCAGAATACAACAGTTACTAATATGGCATTATGTAAAAATGTGGATGTGTAACTGATGTGATTCTGCAATCTGTATTTGGGGTAAAAATGGGAGTTCATAACCCACTTAAATCTAATGTATGAAATATGACATGTCAAGAGCTTTGTAATGTTTTGAACAACCAATAAAAAAAAAATTTAAAAAAAAATAACATGATATAAAGTTTTTCAGTAAAGATTTTTTTATAAATAAAGGTTGTATACTCTAAAACATAACAAAACACATAATAACATAAAACCAATAACTAGGTCATTTATTGTCATTACCAAGTATCATGTAGTGTATATACTTAAATGTGCTACATATATTATATGTATATATACATGTACTGTATATGCTTATGGTGCAGACACATCTACAGTGCAGTAGGTGTGTTTGCACCAACATCACTATAAGCACATGAGTAATGCATTGACTTATGATATCACTATGTAATAGGAAAATTTTATCTCCATTATAATCTCATTGGACCACTTTCATATATGCAGTGTCGAATATAATTGACTGAGATGGCATTCTGTGGTACGTGACTGTGCTTAAATCAGAAAAGAGTTTAAGTCAAAAACTGTAAAATGAGACAAATAAGGCCATTATATAATGATAAAGGAGATAATTCAGCAAGAGGATATAACAATTATAACATTATGTGTCCCCAAAGTTGAAGTAACTGAATATATAAAGCAAAATTGTAAATCTAAAGGAAAAAAAGAGACTGCAATACCATAAAAGTAGGAGACTTCAGTACTTTCTTTCAGTAATAGATGGATGATCCAGACACAAAACCAATAGGGAAACATAAGACTTCAAACTACACTTTAGACTAATGGAACTCTCAGACATACATAGAGCATTTAATAACTATCAGACATACATAGAGTAGAACATACACTCTTCTTAACTACACTGGAATCATTCTCCAGTGTAGATCATATGTTAGGCCACAATATACGCCCCAATGAATGAGTAAGGAGACCTGACTCAGAAGTAAAATCTCTGATCAAAGAAGAGCCCAGTACCTGATGGTTTACTGCTGAAATCTAACAGTCATTAAAAAAAATAAATAAATAAAAATTTAAAAAAAACACCTAATACCACTTTTTTTCTCAAACTCATTCAAAAGACTGGAAGACTGGATTCTTATAAACTACCTTTTCTGAACACAATGCTATAAAACTAGAAATCAGTAATGGAGAAATTTCACAAATAAATGGAAATTAAAAATAATATTCTCCTAAACATCTAATGGGTCAATGAAGAAATTAAAAGGAAAACTAATTAATAATCTTGAGACTAATGAAAATAGAAGCCATATACTAAAACATATGAAATATGACAAAATCATTCCTAAAAAGGGATATTTATAGGAATAAAGATCTACATCAAAAAAGATAAGACTTCAAATAATCACCTGAATATTACACTTCAATAAACAGGAAAAGAAGAACAAATTAAGTTCAGAATGGGTAGAAGGTAGAAAATAAGATCAAAATAGAAAAAAGAATAATAAATATTAGAGTAATAATAAAAAAATCAATGAAACTAAGTATTTTTTTCCAAAAGGTGAACAAAATCAATAAAACTTTAGATAGATCAACTAAGAAAAGAGACAGGACTCAAATTATTACAACTAATACCACCAAAATACAAGGGTCCATATTATGAACTATTATATGACCCCCCCCAAATAGATAACCTAGAAGAAATAGATAAATCCCTAGAAATCACATTCTTAGAAACCAAGACTAAATCATGAAACAATGAAAAAGGCTGAACAAAATTAATGAGTAAGGAGATCTGACTCAGAAGTAAAATCCCTGATCAAAGAAGAGTCCAGTACCTGATGGTTTTCTGCTGAAATCTAACAATCATTTAAAAAAATAAAAAATAAAAAACACCTAATACCATTTTTTTTCTCAAACTCATTCAAAAAATTAAAGAGGGAAATGTTCAAATTCATTTTGCAAAGCTAGTATTACCCTAATACCAAAGTTAAAGACAAAAAAAAAAAAAAAAAAGAAAGAAAGAAAAGAAAATTACAGGCCCACATTCCTGGTGAACACAGATACAAATACCCTCAACAAAACACTAGCAAAATGAATTTAACTACACATAGTCAGGATTATTCATCATGATCAAGTGGTGCTTATCCAGGAAATTCAAGGATGTTTAAAAATCCATAAATATGATATGATATACCACATTAAAAGATGAAGGAAAAGAAAACATGATCATCTCAATAGATATAGAAAAGGCATTTGAAAAAATTTCAACATTGTTTTATAATTAAAAAAAAATTCTAAATAAATTAGGAATGAAATGAGTGTTCATTAATGCAATAAAGGCTATGGGCTGTTGAGAGCCACAGTCAAGTTGGAATGACGCCTAGCATTTTGCCAGGGGGAATGGTTGATAGGTGATGCCAGGAGCCATTGAGATGATAATGGTTAAGTTAAGCTGCATATTCAGTTGTATATAGACCCCTGCTGTCCACCTGGGGAGCCCACTACTTTGGAGTTCTCCTGGGAATTCCGGGGGAGTTTGCGTTGGTTGGGAAAGTTCCAGAGGCGGGATTTCCGGTTGGTGGTCGCTGGAAGGACCACGTGGATGGCGTTCGGAAATAAAGTTTGTTCCTGCTTGAGTGGCTCATGATTTGTGCCCAGCCAGACTGCGGCAATGGGCCACAATCCTATAATTAATATCATGCTTAATTGTGAAAAAGACAAAGATACTGGAGTTGTTAGTTAAGAGAAAGAAAGAAATGGGCATCCACATCAGAAAGGAAGAATTTAAATTGTTTTTGTCGCAGGTAACATAACCTTATATAGAGAGAGAACCCTGAAAATAGTACCAAAATACTGTGAAAATGGAAAAAAAAAACACATTTTAGTAGAGTTACATGATACAGAATCAATATAGAGCTTGATTTTAATAAAATTGAAAGCCATTCCTGGTGAGAGATTCATATAAAATAAGGATAACAATGAATGTTATTAACTTTCCAGATTGTATAAAAAAATCCATGCTTAATAGTGTGAATTTGGAATGTTCTATTAAAATTAAGGCTATGACCCTGAGTGATGGTACACACCTGTAATCCTTGCCTCTCTGGAGGCTGAGGAAGGAACATTGCAAGTTCAAAGCCAGCTTCAGCAAAAGCAAGGTACTAAACAGTGCAGTGAAAGTCTGTTTCTAAATAAAATACAAAATAGAGATGTATGTGGCTCAGTGGTCGAGTGCCCCTGAGTTCAATCCCCAGTACCAAAATAAACAAATAAATAAATATATAAATAAATAAAATTGACTATGTTCCAAAAAACTGCATAAAACAAAAGTTAATTATATATAAGATATTGAAATCTAATAATGTATGATATTGAAAATCTAATCTAATATTGAAAATCTAATATGTAATCTTGTTTACAACTAATATAACTACCAAGAATATTTAAGATTCTATTAAAGCCTATATGAACTACTAAGAAAATTTTAGGAAGGTGAATTCACTATTATAAAATATAATAATACTTTTATACTTTAGTAAAAGTCAATTAGAAAATCTCATCAAAAAGATACTCTTCAAAACACTCAGAAAGGCTAGGAAATTTGTTATAAAATCCTCAGGCAAAATTTCAGCACACCCCTCCCTCACTCTTCAAGAAGATGAAAAATACTTATTCTTTATTTATTTATGAATAAATAAAGACCAGTTAAATGTCTCAGAAATTTGGTTGTGTGAAAGTATAAATACTCAAATTTTAAATTTGATCTGGCATCAGTTTAAATAACTAAAAATTTCAAGTTTGATGATTTAGTTTCAAATTTAAAATGAAAGAAAAACATGAAAAAATGGATATTTCATCTTTATAACTAAAAATAAGAGAAATGAGAGGTGTCCTGCCTATCTAAACCTTATTTGTTTATTATGCATGTTTTCTACATACCAGGCACTGTGCAAGAGATTGGTAAAATCATGCAAATCAAAAAGAAAAAAATTTCACCTCCCCTGGAACACAAAATCTTACTAATCTAGAAGAAATATTAAAAGAAACATAGAGGAATCTGAGTAAGATTTTTTTAAAAAAATATTGTATAAGTAAGACATAATGAATACATAAAATAAATTAATCTGGAAAATATTTGTGAAATATATGAGATAAAGGGTGTGTGTGTGTGCATGTATTACACCTGAATTTATAAGAAAAACATTGCATCTCTAATAGATGATAAAGAAATACAAAAGATGAAGAAGTACAAAAGAAGAGATGGAAATGATAGATAACAAACAAACATGCTTTCTTTTAGAAACCAATTTATCTGCAGCCCTTCCTGGCTTAAGTCAAGAGTATATGTTATACTGCTCTGCAAACATCCTGTTACCTGCATGAGAAATGCAGGCCCAAAAGGCTCCTCACTGCCGATTAGAATGTAAGTTACCCTGAAGGGGGGTAATTTTGTGACGTCTAAATAAACCAGATTCCAGGACTCAAGAAGAAAAGATAATTAGAAGGAAAGTCCCCAAACTATAAAATCTGTAAGAAAAAATTCCAGTTAGAACCAGTTAGCACATGCCAAGGTGACTCAGAATAGCCTTGTATCTTTGACATATCATTTTAATAGTAAAATGTCCCCTCATGGGCTAAGATCATGTAAAATTGAGAATTCAAAAGTCTGGTGCAATACAGTCAGTCAGAAGTCAAGAGGTGGATCTGGTAGGAACTCTGAAGTCTTTCTCAGGAGCACCAATAAAATCAGAGGACAGGAGAGCAGCACTATCCCTTTCCCCTCTGAGAAGACTCATTCTCACCTTGGATAGTGAATTATTTTTCCCTTTTCCAGTTTCTTATAATAAAATGATACCTGCTACTACGTGCAAGGTGTCTGAATTCTTTTCAGCATGATTGCAAGCATCAGTGAGAAAAGACATCCTTGGTGGCTTCAGCTCCATGAATGGCCTTGTGCTGTAACAGAATCAAATTCCAGAAAGTACTAGAACATCACATAGAAAGAAGGTCAGACTTTCTCATGGTAACAGATACAAACAGGCATTTACTAAATAATAATTTTCAAAATCATATTAATGCTGGAAAGCATGTAATGAGTGCCAATCACTGTTATTGGCTTTCAAAATCAGCATAGCATTATCAGAGAGCAATTTCACTATTCCTCCAATGCAATGATATATTTATATTTTTTTCTATTAACTCTGTTTTTCTGAACATAATCTAAATTACACAGAAAGTTATATACCTACAGATGTTCAATGAAGGATTATTCTAACAAATAAAATGCAAGTTATAAAGGGTCATATATGGACAGGAAGGAATATTATGTATTTCAAATGTTGCCTCTGAAATCACCCTTATAGATAATTGTTCTATTAAATACAAATGTCAAAACCCAAATTGGACATACTCAATGATTATAGCAATTAAAAAATAACAAAAGTGGGGCTGGGATTGTGACTCAGCGGTAGAACGCTCGCCTAGCATGGGCAGGACCTGGGTTCGATTCTTAGCACCACATGAAAATAAAAGCATTGTGTTGTGTCCATCTACAAAAAAAAAAAAAAAAAAAAAAAAAAAAGATTCTCTCTCTCTTTCTCTCTCTCTCTCTCTCAAAAAAAAAAAATAACAAAAGTAAAAAAATAATACAGTGGTGAGGAAAGTATTTCAAGTTAGAAAATTGTGATTTTATTCTTTTTCTCAATTTCTAATTACTATTAAATATGTTTATGTTACTTATAGAAAGAAAAAAAAATTACAAAACCTATGCATCAGGTATCTTTGTCTATATTTGCCTGTTCTTTAGTGGGATTTTAAGATATAAAACTCCAGAAGAGTATACGATTCAATAAATTATTGCATCCCTGCCACTTAAGTGCCCACTGTTTTGGAGACTACCTACCTCTTCCTCTTTGTTTTATTTACCATTTTAAAAATAATGTTTCCCTGCTTGAAAACTTGTAAAATCACTAACCATTTAATGGAGAAATTGATGATCTGGTATCATTGTAAATGAAGGGGGGAGAGGGATGCAGAAGGAGGAGGAGGAAGAGGATGAAGAGAAAGGGAAAGAAGAAGGAGGAAGGCAGGACAAAAGGATGGAAGGATATGTTATACTTTAAAATCAGTGATTTCAGTTTGGAGAGAATTTCTGTGGTACAGTCCTTGTCCCTCATCTGATCTCACATCTCTACCAGGTTTGTAATCCTGGCAGTATCCTGTTTTTAGCTTGAGTGCTTATGGCAATTCACAACTGTGATGAATTGATTGGAGTTGCCTGCAGTCCCAAGCATTTATTGATTCTGTTTCTTAAAAGTGCCTGTTCCAATTATTTACCTTTATTAGGCTTTTCTTTCTTATAATACTGATGTAAATTTTCTTGTCATTTCAATAAGAACAATGATATAGTATTTTTATATGACACTGTAGTTTACAAACTTTAACTTCAACAGGTATGACATTTTATCAGGAAAAACTCCTGGCATAAACTGGGTAGGCAATGCACTTGTAATCCCAGCTGCTCGGGAGGCTGAGGTAGGAGGATCAAGAGTTCAAGCCAGCCTCAGCAACAGTGAGGCGCTAAGCAACTCAGTGAGACCCTCTCTCTAATAAGATACAAAAGCACTGGGCTGGGCATATGTCTCAGTGGTTTAGAGCCTCTGAGTGAGTTCAATCCCTGGTATTAAACAAACAAACAAAAACTCCTGGTGTAATTTTGTGTTCTTTTTATCTGATAAGAGAAAAATGAATGAATTATAAACTAATTAATTTAATTAATTGAGGTATACTGAAGAACAAGAAATACATTAGAATTTTGTGCAATATTGCAGTGTATTGTGAATGGCTGATAACTTCTTTTCTCAAAAGAAACCTTTTTAATATCTATATAAAATGATAGAACAATAATAGGTTATCCATTTTTAATAATATTTTGAATGGGAACATGGAGGGTTAGCAGAAAGTACCTATGATTTGGAATGGAGTTAAGACACTTCTTGTTCAACTTCCTAAACTGCATCTTATATGTTCAACATACTTAATCCATATGCATTCTTCTCTCTCTCTCTCTCTCTCTCTCTCTCTCTCTCTCTCTCTCTCACACACACACACACACACACACACACACACACACACACACATTTCATTGTCTGCTGCTAACGTTACCTTCGCAGATGAAAATACCTGTAAAATAAAATAGAGCACTGACCAAGAGACTCTCTTCTACCTTAAGGAACTATCAAGCAAGATACCTATTTAGGCAGCAAAATTATATTTGTTCTCTTGTTTGAAACTACTGTTTCTTGAAGTCCTGATTTTGTGTAGTCAACTTAATTCCCAGAGTTCTAGCTTTCTGAAAGTCCAGGGTATTGCTTTATAGCACACAGTTGTATATATTTTTTTATACCAGGGAGTACAAGCTTGAGAAAGAAGATTAATATCCCTCTAAAGAATTCCAATTAGCTGAGCAACATCATTTATGAACAGTGGCATGGTTAACTTATGAATTATTAAGTTTCATATTGAGGATAATTTGAAAAGAAGTTGCAAAAAACAAAAATTATTGCAGACATATTTTTAGTATTCCAAGAAAAATCATCATATCCTACAGCAGATGAATTGGGTGTAAGTAGTTTAACCAATTTAATCAGGATTTCTAAAAAAAGATAAAACTCTAGTCTAATCATATGAGAAGAAGAATTGCATGACTAGTTTTTGTCCATTGGTAGAATTTATATCTTATATTTTCTTCTTTGATATATTTGTGGCAAAGAACACTCAATTCAAAATGAAAATGAGTAAAATTATATAGTGCCTCACTTGGACTTTCACACTGAATTTTTTTTTTTTTATCTTCTGATGAATATATACAGGTGACAGTATTACCACCACTGTAATTTGATCAGATAAAAATAAATCAGGTATGAAAAACATAAAAATATTTGAAAGATGTTACAAAGTGTTTTACCATTAATCTATAAAGAACTATTTCCAATAAATAAAATTTTATATAATAGATAATCCTAAAAGAGGAAACAAAAAAGAAATAAGTATATAAAAATTCAAATGCAATAAAAATCAAATAAACAAAAATTAAATAAATGTGTAACATCATTTGTTTCCTCCTAAATTTGCAAACATTGAAAGAATGATAATCTAGTATTTTTGAGAGTGTATGAAGAGAAACTGCTGGTAGTTATTTCAAAGGATTTTAACATCAGAAACATGTCTTTTTTTAAATCCAAACTTCCAACATTTAGCTCATGAAAATAACTAGAAATACACAAGAGTTATTTCTTATGTGTTTTTCAGAGTGTGGACATTTCATATTTCTTTTCTTTCTGTGATCAGGTGATTCTTTATTGTTTTCCCATGTGACATTTTTCTCTCTCTTTAATATTAAACATTGAAAGACCTCTAGGACTTTAAAAGTTCAGGCATATGTTTATCACTGTGAATTTCTTGTCAGATCATACATTATGAAACATTTTTTTTTTTTTTTTTTTTTTGCTTAGTGAGGTTGTAGGAAGTGGATTTCTCTTCATCCTAAAATCCTCTCAAGAATTTTGGTGGGATTATGCATCTCTTTTGAGATCCTTGCTCTAGAATATTTTTATTATTATTATTTTTCAAGCTCATGAAAGGAAATAGAAACTTAGCTATTTACATGTATTTACTTGCTTTTAAGATTTGAATTAATTTTCAATTTCCATTTAAGAAAGAAATATTTTTGGTTTTAATCATAAGAAATTCTTTCTGTATCCAATTGATCACTGGACCTAACCAATGAGAAGATAGACATACTTATGACACAACAGAACTTTCATTATGTAACCTTAGATATAATATTGATTTACTTCAAAGAAAGCAATCTATCCATCCCACTCACATTGTAGTATGGCAAACACAGCACCTGTCTGCTTCATGAGCATCTGAGGCAGAAGCAGTGACTCCTCAGTTTTTATCCACAGGATATCACATACAGTCATATCATAGTTCCTAGTGCCTTTTATGCTGGTTAAAATATATGGAATATGGATTGATTATTTTTGTTGTTGTTCAGTGAATCACACATAGTGGTTGTTTAAGAAACATGTGTGTCTCAGGTACAGCTTAGTGGTAGAGCTTAACAAGCACAAGGCCCTCAGATTGATCTCCACAACCTTCCTCTCCCCACACGAAAAAGGAAAACAAAGATATAAATTATATGATAAACAAACAAAGATAAATGATTGATATGTTTTATGTCAACTCCATTTTAACTGTTAATGTCATAAACATGAATTTTCCTAAGCTCCTTTCTCATCTTCTTCAATCAGAAAATACAGTTATTTTGATTCTAATAATAACACCAATTGGTTAATAGTTTGCTGCACAATTATAAGTACTGTGCATTTTACTAAACATCATAAATGCATCATCTCATTTCATTTCTACCATAGCCTTATGAAAAAATTTTTATTAATATCTACATTTTATACATGAAGGAAGTACGTTTTACTTTAACTAACAGACAATGAGATCAACAGGTATTAGCGACCCAGCAGGAAAATCATCCAGCATATTTAATTCCAAAGGTTGTCTACTTAACCTCTTCCCAAAACTGTTTCCTATATAGTGTATTTCCTAATTTCATCTTTTCCTCCATTTTCATCACATGAGATGCCATCCCTTATCATTTTTCCTCAAGACCATTGCCATTCATTATTAAGGATCATATCCTAAAATGCAAAATGATCACAGTACTCCTATTATTATTATGTAGCAAGGGGTATTCAGCCAATCATAAAATCTGTATTTCTACTTTGGCAAATAAGATCTTTTATTTTCTACAAGTAACTCACATTCCTAGTCTCTTTTCTTATACTTAACCTACATCCTACACTTCTATCTAGATTTAAAATATCCAAAGCATGCCATATTCTTATTATAGTTCTGTAAGGTACACATTACTATCATTTTCACACAGGAAAGGATATTGAAAAACCAATAGGCTCAATGCATTACCCGAGTCCCCTTAAAATTGAGTAGTAGGAACATAAATTTAAAAAAGGAAAATGTTAATTCTCAGAACTAATGTCCAAACCAGAATACCACAATGCAACTATTAATAAATTAAGCTGAGATTTTTTTCTTTTAACCTTATCCTGTTTTAATTGCATTATTCAGAATGAATATTGGAACAATATTCAGATATATAGCAATAAAGAAGATGACCACATCTTACCTGTAGGACTATGTCTCTAATACTATAGAAATTTTAATTACCAGATACTTTGAATGATTATGTGTTTGTATTTACAATAAATGACAACAAGGTCATATTTAACAAAGATGCTCTATTTCTGCTTTACTTGATTTTCTTTTTATAATTAAAGCAAATCTAATTAGAAAATATTTTAATAAGAAAGAAACAAAAAGATACATTAGTTAACAGACTTATAACCTAGAATATTATCTCTTTGGAAGAAATTAAAACAACTTCTTGATATCTTCTGCATTTTAGCAATCTGAATCTTAACTAATGCTGCAAATATCCTGGACAGTTTTTCAAACCACAGCTTATGTTATTGTTCATTATTAGTTTCCTTGGGTATCAACTTAAAAAAATGTATTTTGTCTAGCAAAATATATTTGTTCTCATTATTATAGCTATATCATATTTTTTGTATATTGTATTTGAAATCTGATCCTGATGCACAAGTTCCTGGGTTTGATCCTCAGCACTGCAAATAAACAAATGAGTAAATAAAATAAAATAGAATTGTGAAGTCTTTATAAATGGTCAGTTAAGAGATGCTATGTAAAGAAACGATGTAGTCAAGATGTTTATTTTATAAAATAATGGGTTAAAATGGTTGATACATTCTCTTTGTATGTAATAACACAATAAGAGAAAATACCCAAGAAATCACACTAAAAATGGACATAATCTCAGTTATCATTTCCAAGAGAAATTCACTAATTTTATGATTCTTCTTCCAGTAACTAAATGAAGGCAGCATGTGTAATTACATGATAGAAATGATGTAATGATTAATGGGTTGAAAGGAATAGGAGAATGTGACTCATCAATGAAGATGCATTTTAAGGAAAGAGCAAAAGGTGGATTGAATAAGGGGCTATAACTTAATAATTGTCATTTCTGAAGCTTACCAAAAAAAACTTTACAATGGGGGGAGGGATAAAATTATAAAAGTGGTTTCTCATGAAGTCAGTGAGCCTAAGCTCAAAACAAATATTTTGAATGGGGAGGGGTGGAAAGGGGGAAGAATGAATGTGAAAAGGATGTAAGAAGGTACTGAGTCAATAAATAAAGAATGAAAGAAGGACAAATTCCTAATATAATAGACTCCTTATTCAAACTCATTTTGGAAGGTATTTTCTGGTTGTGTTTTCCCTAGGACCAATTTTGAAGTTCACCTGTGATCTGAGGAGTATGACGATACTTCAACACTGTTTGCTTAAATGTGTGTGTGTGTGTGTGTGTGTGTGTGTGTGTGTGTGTGTGTGAGAGAGAGAGAGAGAGAGAGAGAGAGAGAGAGAGAGAGAGAGAGAGAGAGAGAGACTGACTCTGTGTGTGAGTGTGTGTGGTTCCCAGTGCTGGGGATCGAACCCAGAGCCTCTAGTCCGGTATGCTAGACAAATGTTCTACAACTGATGTACACTCCTAGTCCCACATATACTATTTTATTCAACCCTATTCACAATCATAGTGTCAAGAGGGAAGAAGAATATGGAACAGTAATAAAAATCCTCAGCTTCCTTGGCTATCAAGGAAATGGAATTTAAAACCACAATGATATATCATTTCACCCATTAGAATTACAGTTATTAAAAAGACAAAAAGGTAACAAATTCTGGCAATGATGTAATGATGTAGAGAAAAATTCAGTATGCTTTTCTTCCCTTTTTCCATCCATCTTCCCTCCCTCTCAATCTCCTTCTATTTCATTCATCAATGATCTTCCCTATACATTTGTGATATCTGATCCCCCACTTTTTTCTCCAATTTTCTCTAAATTATGTATATGAGAGAAAACATTTGACCCTTGAAGTTTTCTGAGTCTGTCAGTCCCATTACCATTTTTTTATTGTGAAACTAAGTTGTAGTGGCTGGTCCAGATCTTGTGATCCTACAACCTCGGTCTCCTGAGTCATTTGGATAACAGGCATGCACCACTGCTTTTGACTAATAAAAAATGTTTTAAAAAATGCTTGAGATGGAAATGTCAACTACCTTTATTTGATCATTATACATTTTATTTATTGAATTATCACACTGCACACCATAGTTTTATAAAATATAAAACATAAGTAAAATAAAAACTGTTCAAATTAATTTTAAAGATGAATTGTCCCCCATTTAAAATTTAGCAAAAAAATCATTTTCTTTGACCCCACCTTAGGTATTTTGTGACTTGAATAAGTTTCTGATATTGTTCCTCCAAACCATTATTAATTAGCATTTTGCTGAACAAAATATTGCAAACCTGAGCATAGTCATTTAGTAACTAAAATTATACTAACAGTTTACACTGTAAATTTACTATGAATAAATTTTAACTACTCTAAAATTAATTCTGTTTTTTCCATTTTCTTTACAGATGTAGTCCCTTACCCACTTTTTATTTGTGATAAACTCACACAAATCAACAATAAACTTCATAATGGCTTAAAAATGGACACAATGCATGTTAGTAGTGGAACAAATAAAACATTTAGATGAGTCAATGCCACAATGGGTTGTAGACCCTCTATTCAATACTGCACTCTTACTATCTTGCCTGACTATTCTCCATAATGTATTTTCTCTTTAGAATATATCATATTCTAACATACAATATGATTTATGTACTTGGAATTTTTTATTTTGCTGACTCCCTCACTACCTATTATAGAACATATTCGAGAAAGTTATTTGTTGAATTAATGGATTTTTATCTATAGTAGATAAACCAAGATTTTATTAAATGTGCCCATTTCTCTCTTTTATATTTTTGGGCCATGCTGTGGAATGAATGTCTATGTCTTCTCAAATTCATTAATCATATGCATTAATCCTTAATGAATATGATTTGTGAGACAAAGTGGGTTAGATTAAGTCAGGAGGGTGGGGGCCTTATGCTGGATTGATGAATTTATAATTAGAGAAATCTCTCTTTGTCTTTCTCTGAAATTTTGACTCTCCTCTCTCACCCCTGCTGCTGCCCAGGATTACTACAGGGGAAAGGTCATGTGAGGTACAGGGAGGGGTTGGGAGTCTACCAGCCAGGAAGAAAACTCATCAGATATGGAAATCTTGATTTTTCCAGAACTGTAAGAAAACAATTCTGTTGTTTAAGTCACACAGTCTATGGTATTAGCATTCCAAGCAGACTAACACAGACATAAGGTCCAAAATAGTTAGGGAACTATATGTGCTTGATAAGTAAAATTCATTATGCTGAAGATACTTCTTTGAGAAAAGTCTTGATGATCTCTTAGTAAATGTATGTTCTGAACAATTATTATTAAATGAACAATGATTATGTAAGAAATTTTTAGCAATAAACAAAATAAATATTTTCTCTATTTTTTACAAAGACAATGAGTCAAAATTAAAGGAAATAATTTGTATTCACGTCTTAAATTTTATTGCATTTACTTATAACTAATTAGATATTTCTAGATAAAAATGTAATTTCTAATTCATAAAAATGCAATTTCTAACTTATCATGCCATTTTTAATGGTTTTTATTCAAGAACCTGATTCCATTTTTTCCAATGTTAATATATAATTAGAAAATTGCCCAACATATTCCAAAATTATATTCTGAGTTTTATCTATTTATGTTTACATAAATTTAGCATATAAATACTTTGAGATTTTGTGTAAATATAAAAATTGAAACTTCCTTTTTAAAAAGTATGTACTACACATAGATATAAGCATTAAAATAATTGAATCCCCACAGGGTGTAGAAAAGAATACCAAATGAAAATTCTTTAAAAATACAAACTGGAAAAATCCATTTTCCCTAAATGACATGCAGTTTAAATTTATTTTATTATAAACAAGTAGATTGTTAGCCTTTGGACATGATTAAATATTGTTTCAAAATATAAAATATATTCTGGGTGGCAAATTTGAATGCTTCATAGAATCAAATGACTGTACCTCCTTCTTATTTGTTTTTGTTTTTTAAAGAATTTGGGGGATAGATTTCATCATCATGAGATCAAAAGATATCCCAGCTTGAAGTTGAAATTAAATATAGAGTAAAATTAATCTTTTTACCATGGTATTATCTACTCTGGTTTAATTGTTATGATACTTATTGAAGCTGTGGGTTTTATTCCTGGTCCTTCCCTTTCTTTTTTTTTTTTTTTAAGAGAGAGAGTGAGAGAGAGGGGGAGAGAGAGAATTTTAATATTTATTTATTTTTTCTTAGTTCTCGGTGGACACAACATCTTTGTTTGTATGTGGTGCTGAGGATCGAACCCGGGCCGCACGCACGCCAGGCGAGCGCGCTATGGCTTGAGCCACATCCCCAGCCCTGGTCCTTCCCTTTCTGAACCATCTAGGATTTCACTTCTTCATCCTTGTAAAGTTAAATGTAGCTGTGCAATTTTCTGTGGCCAATGAAATACATGTGAAATATTTGTGGGTCACTACCAAAGTGAGAGCCTATGATTTACTAAAACCCCTTTCCACTTCCTGAGCAACTAGCTGCATTCCAGATAAAGGATTCTCCATCATTCTGCATTTCTGAGTAAGGTTAGCAGAGCAAAGCTTTCTACTGACTCTCAACAGACAATGTACAATGTGAGAAATAAACCTTTTTTTTAAGGTATAAAACACTGATATTGGGGATTTTTATTGAAGCATATTTTAATGTGTCCTGAATAGTACAGAAATTGTTACAGTGTGTATTGCTATTTAAAAACATAGAGTAGGCAATCATAACTTAAAGTTTAGTTTTCTAGAGGCAAGAAAACTGTCATGGTATAAGAGAGGGTGTTCATCAAATCCTTTCAACTGAACTCTGCAAAAATTATTGTAACACTGGAAACCATCCTGGGGTTTGAATCATCAAGAAATAATTGAAGGGACTAAGTACTGTGATAATCACTGAGAAAACAATAGTAAAAAAGACACAGTACTTGGACACAAAAAAAACAGTAAGTTGAAATCTTATAAGGAAAAGGGAAGCATAAAAGGCATTTTCAATATAGTAAAAAATGGATGAACTTCGGCACAATAGGAACACATCTGAAAAACAGAGCTTGATCCAAAATGGGAGGTCAGGTAATATTTCTGAGAGATGTTAACATTTTAATGAAATGAAATGTTATACTGAATGGAGTGTGTGTGTGTCTTTGTGCTGTAGTATTAGTAGTAGTATTCGGAGGAGGAGGAGGAGGAGTACGAGTAACACAGCAGCAGTAGTAGACATGGTATTGAGGTAAGATTAGGCACGGATATTCATTCTATTGTGGAATCATGAAATCAAGGTGCCATGCACAATGGGCCAGAGAGGGAAGAGGACATTTATTCCGTGAGAAAAGCATAAGAAATAAGACTTGAAAGACCATGATGCCCTATTATAAGTGTATTTTGAAGCTATCTTTTTTAAAAATACTTTTTAGTTTTAGGTGGACACAATATCTTTATTTTTATGTGGTGTAGAGGATCGAACCTGGTGCCTCATGCATGCTAGGCAAGCACTCTACCACTGAGCCACAACTCCAGCCCTGAAGCTATCTTACAATTACTAATAGGGCATTATGTAAAATTGTGGATGTGTAACCGACGTGATTCTGCAATCTTCATTTGGGGTAAAATTGGGGGTTCATAACCCACTTCAATCTAATGTATGAAATATGATATGTCAAGAGCTTTGTAATGTTGTGAACAACCAATAAAAAAAGTTGTACACAATAAATGAAAATTTAAAATAACGTAAATCCTGTTTATGTAAAAAAAAATAAGATTGGAAGTTGTTTCAAAATGTTAAGTGAGGAGTGATAGATTCCGATTTGTATTGATAACCACTTCTGCATTGGATAGTGAACTGGAATAGAGAAAAGTAAAGACACTGGGATTAGAATGAAAGGTAATTTTTATGTAAATATTATTCAGGAAAGAGTCCATTTTCAAGAGATGATGATTTATTGAGACTATTCCAATTTATATTTGTCAACTAAAAGGCATGTGGATTCAAGTGAATTGCCTTAGTCTTAATTACATGTTTTTTCTCCTAAGACTGATTATTCCTTCTATTTAGGGTTTATTCAAAATTAATTCTATGGGGTCCAAAATAGTCTAGTTAATAATTAATACTAAATATATAAAATTGAGAATAAATATATAGACTATGTCCAGTGAGTTTGGATGAGTTCTAGTATAATTGTGTTTATCTGTTGGAATTTTAAGCAAACAACCTCCCTGACTCCACACCCACATTCCAATTCTGCACTTTACCCACACTCAGCAATTCACTCCCCTTTGTCTCAGTTTACTCCCTTGCATTGTTTCTGTGGGCAGTTTTCTCTCCCAATGAATTTTAGTATTTGAGAGCAGTCTAATTTTTATGTTCCACATCACAAATATTTGAACATAGTAATTCTAAGTAAGTGTTGTATAAACATATAGGAAAAGGAAAACATATCATTTTTAGCCTATTTGACAATTTTGTTGATGATTCAAACCCCAGAATGTTTTAATCTATTCAGGTTACTTAAAGGGAGTATTTTACACTGAGTAATTTATAAACAATGGGAATTTATCACTTACAGTTCCAGAGGTTAGGAAATCCACCATCAAGGTGCCAGAAGATTAGGTTTCCAGAAAGGGTTGCCCCTGCTTATAGAAAGTGTCTTCTTTGTGCATTCTCACATGATGGACTGAATGGACAAGATCCCTCCACCCTCTCTCCATGGGGACTAATCTCATTTGTGAGGGTCTTTGTGACCTAATTGTTTTTCCCACAGCCCTGCTTCTTACTACAATACAATACGGTACTAATAAGCAAAAAATGGTATTTTCAAAACCACTTGTGATTAAAATGAATGCCTAGTTTGCATTTCAAAACATACTGCTTCTCTGAATGAAATACCTAAATTTTTATTGTGTGGTAGTAAGCAAGACCTGAAGCGCCACAAGCCTCTGCTTGTGCAAACATTATTTTGAGCTAAGCCCATCTCAATGGGATGTAACATGGCACTATAAAAACAAAATACTGTCACAGAATTGTAACACCATTGAAATACATTACACTGTATAAAATCATTCTCTGGTTTTATTAAATGTAAACAAAAAGTAATGAACTGAGATAAAGTCAGACAAAGAGAAAAAACTACCTGTGCAAATCCAAAAGCAGAAAGGGAATGAAACTGCTTGGAACAATTTGGGGATAAAATAGCTATTATTAACAGGCTCCTAAAATCAATATTGTTATTTTTCCTCCTGATAAGACCATTCACATTGACCACTATTTTAGGAAGACTCTACTCATCACATCTGTCTCTAAATGTGCTTCACTCTCTCTCAAAAAACCCTCTGGATATGAATATTACTCTAGGAATAAACCTCAAATTCTGTAACACAGGAAACTTCCTCCCACTCTTACCCACCTACTTCCTGCCTGAATCCACACAGGTAGACAGGACTGTTGAAAAACAGAATCTCACTATCTGGCCTCACTTCAAATCTATGACTACTAAACCAAGGGTTCCTCACTATTACCCCTGAGCACACCCTAGTTCTCAAACCACATGGGCATCCACGTTTCTAGAAGGATGATTCAGACCTCTCTCTTGAAACTTCTCACATTTATTCTCAGCTCACAGCCATACTTTTTTACTTCTAAAAGAAAAAAAAAAAAAAACAGGTGATCAGAAGACATTTCCCTCAAATTCCCAGTATCATATGTAATCACCCACAAGTACCAGTACCCACATCCTTTGCCTGTCTCTCTATTACTATCAGTGAGCTCTCCTGCTTAGCTATGATCAGTTCCTCCATTTTTGCTCAACTGCCCATCTCCTCTTTATCTACCTGAAAATATCTCCTGAGTAATCCTTTCCTGATTCTCCAGTAACATCAGTGTTTCCTCTTCTATTGGAACATTTCACCAGTGTATAATGTTCTATTTCTCCTATATTAGAAAAGTAGCTTCTTTCTTTTACTTCTGCCCTCTCCATAGCAGCTCTATACCTTTCTGCTCCTTTTTCAGCAAAATTTCTCAGAAGAATTAGTTGTACTCACTGCTAGACTTTTTTTTTCTCCTCTCCAATTTCCTCTTGAATTCATTCCAATCAGGCTTTTACATATCACATCAGTTAACTTGTTCAAAATTGAGCACTAAATATCCCTCCAATCTCTGCTACATGAATTCTTAAAAATCCCACCTCATTCCTCCAGTTCTTCCACTCCAAATCTTTAGAATCATTTTTTTATCCTTTTAATTTTCTCCTGATCCCACAGATAGTCCACCACCAATTTGAAACCGTACATTCAAAATATTATTTAAAAACAGACCCATTCTTACATCTGCTCTCCTGCTAGCGTGGTCCAGGCCACTGTGAATTCTATCATGCCTAAATCCTTGCAAGACCTTTCTTCCTGATCCCCTTGCTCTGCTTTTGGCCATGCCAATCTATTCTCCATAGAGTAGAAAGAACATACTACACCTGTGCTCAAAATCATGTGATGATTTTCCGAGTCCTCAGAGTAAAAAGAAAACCACTTACTATCCTACTATGGCCTAGAAAAGCCTATTTGAATCAATGCCTCCTCCCCCATCCCAAACCTTTACATCTCTAACCTTGTTTCAACCCTCCAACTGCCCCCTCTCTGTTCCAAGCTAAATGTCCATATTTATCAAAATAACTCACAAATTTTACTCAGAATTTTAAGCGGAATGGGAAAACCTGCTACAATTAACTTACAAATACAATGATGTAGTTGTGGCTAGCATTATCTCTTAACTAAAATCACTTGCATGTTGTGCATCTTCATATCATCTTCTCTATGTTGAGTGAACATATCTTCCAAGAGGATTAAAAAGTCTAAGAAGGGGCTGGAGCTGTAGCTCAGTGGTAGAGCACTTGCCTACCATGTGTCAGGCACTGTGTTCGATCCTCAGCACCATATAAAAATAAATAAATAAATAAATAAATAAATGTATTGTGTCCATCTACAATTAAAAAACAATAAATTCTAAGAAGAAAGTATAAGAGCATACAAGACCTAAAATGATTTATAAATTTCAAATAAAATTTTGAGTTAATAAAATTAATGAATGAAAGCAATAAGGTATGAAAGTCATAAGTTTGTTATGTATATATATTGGCTACATTGTTTTGCTCTGTGTAAGACAATTGGAAAACTGTGTTAGTGTATTTGTTTCCATAGAGATTCACCATATGTCTAACTTGCAACAAGATATAATTGAAAAATGAGATAAAATATTGGATAGTGGATTGATAGCTACATTAAGTGCTGCTTTGCTACAGCGGATGTCTTGAAAATCTTTAAAGATCTGGGGAAGCTGAATGAGAGGGAGTGGATTCAACAAAAATACTGAGTCTAAAGTCAAGGGTTATTCAAGAAATTTATGAATCATGTAAACCTATGGGATATGAACAACTTGGATTAAGAGTGTCTACTAAAAGTGGAGCTGTGTAATTTTCTCAGTGAGAAGCAGAGACCCAAGGGCAAATGTGATTATATTACACAGAAAGCTTTCAATCTTCCTGAAACCACACTCCTTTTTTAAATGAATGAATTCTCAAATATTTATTTCAGAAGACAAATACATTCATGTGCCAGGACTTGTTACCAGGAGGGATAGAATTAACCTGAGTTGTATTAGAAAAAAAATATCAAGTTCAGTTATAATCTTGGAGAAGGAAATTATCCACTTTCCCAAACTATGTGTGTTATATGCAATTGCATGAAAATGGGAAGATTAATAGATAATCTTGAAGTCCTAAAATGAGGTGACTGAGACTGCATTACAGAAGCCCTTGAATACAAAGAAGATTGAACTCAATTCTTTGGATGTGAAAAAGATTTTAAAATGTCTACCTAAGAGGGCTGGGGATGTGGCTCAAGCGGTAGCGCGCTCGCCTGGCATGCGTGCGGCCCGGGTTCGATTCTCAGCACCACATACCAACAAAGATGTTGTGTTCGCCGAGAACTAGAAAATAAATATTAAAAAAAATTCTCTCTCTCTCTCTCTCTCTCTCTCTCTCTCTCTCTCTCTCTCTCTCTCTCTCTCTCTAAAAAAGGAAAAAAAAATGTCTACCTAAGAAAATGGCAGAGTAAATTCTATGCCTTTGGAATATTTTATCTGGCAACAGTGTTTAGAAGAGATTGGGAAAAGAGAGAATGAAAATGGAGAGAACAGAATTAATGTTAGCCTAAGAGAGCCAGTGAAATCTTGAACTAGCAAACTAGTGGTTGGAATAGAGATGAAGTAATATTTGAAATCTATTGCTTGGGATTAAATTTAGGAGGCAAAAAAAATCATACAGAGTTGTGAAACCGAGAGTGCCGAGAGCGTCAGTCGGATAGTCTTAATTTGGCAACCCAAGTGGAGAGGCAGTTTATTAGTTGGTAAATATTCATTGAGCTTGTACTCAATTTTCATTGAGCCTCTGCTATGTACTAGGCACTGTGCTAAACACCATAGATTTAAATAAGAATAAAGCTTAGTTTCTTCCCTGAAGTAGGTTATAGCTTATTGGGGAATGAGTGAAATAAAATGAAAAGTGATAATCTAGAGAGAATTTGAATGGCTGAGAGAGCCCCTAGTAATATATGTCCAACAGGGTTTAGAAATGTGAAACTGAAAATATTTTTTTTCCTATTAATACTGTTTATATTAGTAAAACAAGATTTCCCTTCACATTTAAAGCTGTGCAATGAGATACAGCTTAAGAAATTAAACTTTCTGATTTTTTTATTAAACAAAAATGTTTTATTGCAGAAAAATAAAACTGAAATATTTTCAATGTAATTCACTCTAATCAAATGTTTCTGGATTCCATGTGATCATAAGTTTAATCATGGAAGATACAACTTCGAAAAATTTGCAGGTGAGGGAAGCAGAGTTACATATATGAACAGAAAAAAATGAAAATTTGCAATTTTAACCAGAGTGGCCTGGATTCTGCTTTGTAAAATTGATATTACCTATCTCTGTTTATTTAGCTAATTTTGGTCAGACTCTGCAGAAAAAACAAGATGGAAAATGTTCTCATTTTTTGCAAGGGAATATATCTGCCAAAGGTGTCATAATTTCCACCAGACTAGAGCAAAATGACCAAGGCCAATTTGTCACTGTGGTTTCAGTATCCATTTTTGCCTCTGTAAATATGCTTTTGAACTCTGACTTCAGTCTGCCATTGTATATTAAAGTTGTCGTAGTAATAGCAACTTTAAATATCTAAATTGATGTTAGACTCATATATTCACAATTACAAATATTTCTCTGTACCTTTGAATAAGATTGTTTATTGAAATATATTCAAAGACCTTGACTATGGGGGAAATTAAAATAACTAAATGGTCTTACACTAGAACCAAAAAAGATTATGTTCTTTCACATTAAAGAAATCTTTTTTTTGTTTGTTTTTATCAAATAATTTAGTAAAGCTCCAAATTAATTTGGACATGGAAAATTACTTCAGACATCACAAACGCCAAAAGATCAAGGCAAAAGTTGTGATCACAGGATGAATTGTTATATTTATATAAAAACTTCTTAACATCCATGACATTTTATGCATGAAAGATGTGTGAAAATAATGAAGAAATATGAAGCATTACTGGCCTCACAAATCCATTGTTATAATATATATCTAGATTGAGCCTTCCTCCAGAACCAGTACAGTGAGGAAACAAAGGATCTGACATATAGCTGTGTATTTATTCCTGCCGTCTCACTCAATTCCCCCCTACTCCTTGTCTCCCAGAATTTTATACATAGTGATATTGGAGACCTCTAAACTAAAGGAATAATTGACAAAACCTAGACTACTATGGCTATTAATATGCATTTAAATTATTTCCTCACTACAAGATCACATGATTTAGTAATAAAAGTCCATGAAATGGGAATCAGGCCTTACATTATGATATTAACTTAGTTATATATACCCCTCAGCAAACCATGCAGTGAAGTACTGCTCTTTTTCCCACATGCTTACTAGCTGCTTGTAATGAGAAGATTCCTGCTCAGGGGATCTGCTGACTTGGTAAGTGGCATTAGGGAGGAATTTCTGTTGAGAGAACAAAATGTATGAAGCATTCCACATATTTGAAAGTCACGATATTTCAGCTGTTGTATATTAAAAACAACTTTAGTGAGATGTAGCTTTTTTTTTACTTCATAAAAGAGGATTAAAGAGTATATAAATATATATATTGTCTGTATGGTATGACATGTTCACATATATATCTGGGGGGAGTAAGTAAAGGCTTATTTCTATTAAAACTTAAAATACTCTTTGGTAAGCACCTTTAGGCAAACCTTAACAGCTCATTGATTCTTGTCATCATAAACAAGTAATAGCATTTTGTGTTATAATGGCAGCAGCCCTGTTAGACCTGATTCAACCTCTTCCAGCTTTAATTTAAAAAATTATAAAAGAGAAGTAGAGAGCCACTATTTGGACTGAAGATGCTGAAAGATCATATCCTGAATATTTAGTGAATAATGACCAGGTGCATCCTTGTGTCAAATTGTTAAAAGTGCAATTCTGAATTTACATTTTCTGCACACTAACTAGATTTATTTTAATGCTGAGATAGGTCAACTAAGCTTTGCTTAACCAACTGTCTGGTCCTGACTTCAGAACCCAGGAAATACGAGGAATGTAAACTCTAATAGCCATTGCCTGCATCATAACAGAACTGAAACTCTCACATTCTCTACTCCTTCATTATATGAAGGAGTTTGTTTAACATTTATACTGGCAGTGAAAATACAAGCAACAATAGGAGTATAGATTAGTGAGAGGTGATGTGTTTTATTACAAAGATGTATTGCAGTACCAAGAAAGGCATTGGAATAAGAGAATAGGATGTGCCCTGTAAGAATATGCTGTTAATATGCTACTATGGCAAGAGCCAATCTATGAGACAAAATCAAATACATTAATATGTGATAAAGATAGTGATTCAAATTATGGAAGAAATAATTTTATAAACTACTGTTACTTTGCTAAATTCATTTATAAGTTCTAAAAGTTTTCTAGTGAAGTTTTTTTGGGTTTCCAAATATAGAATCATGTCATTGGAAAATAGGGATAGTTTGAGCTGTTTTTTTTTTTCCTATTTGTATCCCTTTAATTTCTTTCTTTAGCCTAATTGCTCTGGCTGGATTTTCAAGGACTACTTTGAGTAGAAGTGATGAATGAAGGCATTGCTGTATTCTTCCAGTGTTTAGAGGGAATGCTTTTAATTTTTCTCTATTGAGATGATGTTGGCCTTGGGTTTTCACCTCAGATAAACATTAATCTCTAGTTTATATAAAGAACTCAAAAAGCTTTCCACCAACAAACAAACAAAAAACTAATCACTAAATGGGCCAAGGAACTAAACAGGCACATAACAGAAGAGAAATATGAATAGTCAACAAATACGTGAAAAAATGTTGAACATCTCAAGCAATTAAGAAAATGTAAATTAAAATTAAAAATACACTGAGATTTCCTCTCATTCAGAATAGCAACAATCAAGAATACAAGCAAAAATAGATATTGTTGAGGATGTGGGGAAATAGGTACACTCATGTATTGCTGGTGGGACTATAAATTGGTTCCACCCCTCCTCTGTATATATGCTAAGGATTTAAAATCAGCATACCAAAGTGATACAACAACATCAGTATTCACAGCAGCTCAACTCACAATAGCTAAACTATGGAACCAACCTAGGTGCTCTACAACAGATGAATGGATAAAGAAATGTTGTATACATACACAATGGAATATTACTCAGCCCTAGGAAAGAATGATTTTATGGGATTTTCCAGTAAATGGATGAATCTGGAGACTATCATGCAATATAGTAATAAGCCAATCCCCAAAAAACCAAAGGCCAAATTTTTTGATATGTGGATGCTAACACACAATAAGGTCGGGGTGGGTTGGAATAGTAGTCCATTGGATTAGACAAAGGGGAATTAAGGAAAGGGAGGATGGATGGGATTAGTACAGTACAATGAATGGGACATAATTTTTCTATGTTTATATATGAATACACAACCAGTGTAACTCCACATCATGTACAACCACAAGAATGAGATGCTAATTATAAGTTATCCTCCATGTAAGTATAATATGCCAAAATGAATTCTACTGCCATGTATATTTACAAAGAAAAAAATAAAAACAAACAAAGAAAACATTCATTTAACCAATGACAGACAAGAAAAGGAGAGAAATAGGGAAGAAAGAAGGATGTATAAAGAGAGTACAAAAGAAAATTTGGACATATTTTACTTATTAAATTACATTAAAGATTAGACGTTTTAAAATTTGTATATATAAATAAAATTTTAAAAAAGAAAATATGTATAAAAATAATGATTTTGACAAATACATAATATTGCTTGAAATTTTATGCCAGAATCTGTACCAAATAATTGAAATATGCTATTTATTCCTTTCAAGTATTTGAAAGCAAATTAACCCAATAATAAATCAGATCTAGTGGGAGATCACATAAGTAACAGAGAGCTTTAAATTAGGAAATGTTTTAACATTATTTATCCTCTTAGTAGGCTTAGAAAAAATCATGTATTAATAACCATGGATATTGAAAACTTCTAATTTGGCAAAAATATAGTAATATATATTTTTACTACACACCAAAATTTATTTTACTACAAAATATATTTTACTACACCAAAATATATTTTACTACACACCAAAATATATTTTACTGCAAAAAACATGTGTGTATGTGTATATATGTGTGTGTGTGTATAGTGTTCAGCTCAATGGAGAAACAATAGAGAAAATTCCACTAAATTTAGGAACTAGATAAGGGTGAATTTTATCACCACTAATATTTATAATTGATTAAGCATAAAAAATGTCTAGAAACTAAGAATGATTTTCTGATTTTCTGATTTGTTGAATGAAGGATGCTTCTGCCCAGGTACAGATATGGGTGCATGGTGTATTTCACTGTTTACAGATATTTTCTATTATTTCCTAGAGTTAAATTATACCTTCCTACCCCATTGCCATCACGCCCCATCATGTTTTACGTTGACCAAACAATTTTGATTGTATTTTGCTTCTGGGCAGAAGACTTAAGCACCAACAAATGATTCATTTTAAGGTTATATTTCATATCAGCTACAATGAGCATTCTTTTAAAGGAGTGGTGATGGAGTGACAAGATAGCTCTCTAGAAAAAGAAGATTTAATTCATTCTTCACAACAACAACCAGGCTAAATTACCAACAGATCAGAAATCTGAATGTAAAAACTAAAGTAATATAAGTCTGTAAAATTGTCAAGCACTGAGCCAAAGAGAACTAAGCAGCTAGATATCCAGGTGTTAAATTAGGACAACAATCCAACATCAAAGTAACAATCATGGCTTTATTCAGTTACTAAAGCACTGAAAGCAAAGGCTAAACAGGAAAAATCACTAGCAGCAAAAAGATTTAACTGAACATCATTCTAACACAGCCACACACCAAGAAAGACTGAAAAAGAGGCACTTGAGCTAGAAATAAAGATGTAGATATGCAAAGAGCTTTGGTGTACAGAGGAGTACTGAGTCCTTCACTGCAATGCTCTCTAGAAGGTGCACCTGGGTTGGAGTAAAGACAGCAGGTTTCTTCATGAGGCCTGGCAGGTAAACATTTGTAATTAACTGCATTTGTACCTGAAAGAGAAGGTTTTGGGCTTAGAGCCAAATTACTAAAAAAAAAAAAAAAAAAATTCATATGTGAATTATCTGTAAACTGGAAGTGAAAAAACTGCTTTCTAACCATAGTTCAAAATCCCAAAACTATATGGGAAAATATGAATGCCTTTGTTTTTATAAAAATAAAACTTTGCACCACAAATGTGCCATGTGTCAAGTTAAATAACCATGAAAACTGAAAAAATGACTTTCAATTATGTTATAAAGAATTACTACCTACAATGTATAAATAAATCAAAAAGAAAAGGTAGACATTAAATGACCAATAATCCTATAGAAAAATGAGCTAGAATCATGAAGGGGTAGTTAAAATGCAAATGACTCTTATCCATATGAAAATATGCTCAGTATCATTTATTGTAAGAAAAATGCTAATTAAAACTACATCGAGGTCCCATTTCTTATATATTAAATTGGAAAATCATAAGTTTAATACTCTGTGTTGCTGAGTGTATGAATGAGCAGGTACTATCATTTTTTTTCTTTTGGTAATGCAAAAGGTAAAATACCTATGAAGGGGATAGTGGAAATGTTTAGCAAAGTTGCATATATATTTACTCATTGAACTAGCAATCCCATCTTTGTGAATCTACATCAAAATAACACTAACAAAAATACAGAAAAATATAAGTGTAAGGTTATTTTATCATATCACTATTTGTTAATACTTGAAGACTGGAATATATACATATATATGTATATATTCCTCTGTGTGTGTATACATGTACATATGTATGTGTATATATATATATATATACATATATATATATATATTCCTATTTTCATATATATTCCTATTTTTACTCTCTCATACATGGGATTGAATCAACTATGGTATACACACATAATAGAGTGCTATGCAATTTTCAAATGAAATGAGGAACATCTATATATATACCACTATAAAATAATATCCTGGATACCTTGCCAAACAATCAAAAGGCATATTTATAAGGTAGTTCTTAGTAGATGTCATTCTCATCAAGTGGCTGAAGAGACCCACCTTGCCTATGGATATACATCCTTCCCAGTGAGTTGCTTGAGTTGGAGTATCTCTGAAGAGGTAACCTCTATTCATACATTTTACCAGATTAGCTGGAGTTTCTACTGAAATTGTATCAAACTCATCATCTTCTTTAAATTCTTGCTTCCTTCTTCCCCTCCAGACATGTTGATCTTAAAGAATCTACATAAGCTACCTGCACACTATCTCTAGCACCAAATCTGCTCCCTTGGGAATCCAACCCAAGATAGTATAAGGACTAGTTAGAGAAAGTCAAACTAGGATGGGGATTTGAAGCTCCATGACTCCCCACCACATGGCAATCTGTAAGTGGAGTCCAGGCAGCCCCATTACAACATGGTGGCACAATTACTGATGAAGGGGTAACAGAACATAAAGTTGTATAGAAAGAAATTATGAATATCTCCTCTCCCAGGATAAAAGATATAACTCCTTGTCAAGACCTAAAAAAGTGGTTCAAACAAGATGCTAGGATGGCTCCTAGAAGCATAGAAACTTAGGATTACATACTAAGAAAATAGAAGTGCCAGAATTACACAGCAGATGGTGGAAATAGGAATTTAAAAGCTAACAGAAGTGGATGTGCTAGAATGTTGTAGAAGGAATGAAATGTAGGGATAGAAGACTCACAATATTTACCAAAATCATACTGAATGTGCTTCTGAGAAGGTACCACCTTCTTTTAAATTCAGTGGGGTTCTCTTCTTGGTAGGGATAATGAAAGACGACAATGTTACAGAGTAGGGCCAAACAATAGCAATGGTTATTGAGAGTAGAGTTCAAGCAAAAAGAACAGACAGAAGCTACAAAGACAGAATTTATTCATGTGGCAAGATCAGAGGGACAGCTAGAGAAGCCTTGCTAGCAGAGATTTATGGAAATGCTTAATAGAAAATGGCTTCTCCAGGGGCAAATTAGATGGACAGCCAAGAAGAATACTTTTCAAGTTTTAAAATTAAAATATTTCATGGATGGTCACAAATCTGAGGATAATTGTCACAATAAAAGTCATTATCTCTTGTTAGTGCTTGGACTCGGGATCATTGATTAAAGATATGGTGGAGTCTCCTGAAGGAAGAACCCTAGGGCACCAAAGTACAAGTGGCCATAAATGCTCCAGACTTTCTCTAAAGGGGATTATAGTCATTTACTATGGTAAGTGTGCATTGGAGAAAGGGGACACCCAAGACTTTTAAAGACCCTTTAATCTTTAATATTTCTACTTTTTAAAATTTTTCTAATTATGTATACATGACAGTAGAATGCATTTTTGACATATTGTATACAAATAGAGCACAAATTCTCATTCCTCTGGCTATACATGGTACAGAGTCACAACAGTAGTGCAATCATACATGTATATATGGTAATAATGTCTGTCTCATTCTACTGTCCTTCCCATCCCCACCACCCACCCCTCCCCTCCCCTCAGTCCTCTCTGAACAATCAAAAGTTCCTTTGTTTTTCCCTAACTTCCTCACCCCCCTGCCCCCAGCCCATGGATCAGCATCCACTCATCAGAGAAAACATTTGACCTTTGTTTTTTTGGGATTGGCTTATTTCACTCAGCATGATGTTCTCTATTTCCATCCACTTACCTGCAAATGCCATAATTTCATTTTCTTTAAGGTGGAATAATATTTCATTGTATATGTACCACATTTTCTTTATCCACTTATCTGTTGAAGGGCATCTAGTTGGTCTCATAGTTTAACTATTGTGAGTTTTGTTGCTATAAACATTGATGTGGCTGTATTACTGTAGTATGCTGATTTTAAGTCTTTTTGGTATAGACCAAGGAGTGGAATAGCTGGGTCAAATGGTGTTTCCATTCCAAGTTTTCTGAGGAATGTCTATACTGCTTTCCAAAGTGGTTGCATCAATTTTCAGTTCTACCAGCAAGGTTTGAGTATACCTTTTTTCCTCCTATCCTTGCTAACATTTATTATAGCTTATATTCTTGATAATTGCCATTCTGACTGGAGTGAGATGAAATCTTAGAGTAGTTTTGATTTGCATATCTCTAATTGCTAGAGATATTGAGCATTTTTCCATGTTTGTTGATTGATTGTATATTTTCTTCTGTGAAGTATCTGTTCAGTAGCCCATTTATTGATAAGTTGTTTTTTTTTGTGTTAGGTTTTTTGAGTTCTTTATATATCTTGGAGATTAGGGCTGTATCTGAGGAGTATGTAGTAAAGACTCTTTTCATTCTATAGGTTCTCTCTTCACATTATTGTTTCCTTTGCTGAGAAGAAACTTTTTTAGTTTGAATCCAACCCATTTATTGATCCTTGATTTTATTTCTTGCACTTTAGGAGTCTTGTTCAGGAAGTCAGTCCTAAGCCAACATGGGGAATATTGGGGTCTACTTTTTCTTCTATTAGGTGTAAGGTCTTGGTTCTAGTGCCTAAGTTTTTGACCCAATTTGAGTTGATTTTTGTGCAGGGTGAGAGATAGAAGTTTAATTTCATTAAACCATTTGTTGAATAAGCTATCTCTTCTCCAATGTGTGTTTTTTGGTACCTTTGTCTTGTGTGAGATAACTGTAGTTATATGGGTTTGTCTCTGTCTTCTGTTTTGTACCATTGGCCTACATGTCTATTTTGGAGCCAATACCATACCATTTTTTGTCACTATTGCTCTCTAGTGCAGTTTAAGGTCTGGTATGTGATACCTCCTGCTTCACTCTTCTTGCTAAGAATTGCTTTGACTATTCTGGGTCTCTTATTTTTCCAAATGAATTTAATGATTTCTTTTTCTAGTTTTATGAAGAATGTCATTGGGATTTAAATAGGAATTGCATTAAATCTGTATAACAGTTTTGGTAGTACGACCATTTTGACGATATTAATTCTGCCTATACAAGTGTATGGGAGATCTTTCCATCTTTTAATGTCCTCTTCACTTTCTTTCTTTAGTGTTCTGAACTTTTCATTGTAGAGGTCTTTCACCTCTCTTGTTAGATTGATTCCCAAGTATTTTATTTTTTTGAGGCTATTGTGAATGTACTTTTTTTTAATTTCTCTTGCAGCGGATTCACAGCTTATGTATAGAAATGCATTTGACTTATGGGTATTGATTTTATATCCTGTTATTTTGCAGAATCCATTCATTGTTCTAGAAGATTTCAGACAAAAGTAAATAAAAGATACAAATTGAAAAAGAAAAGCTCAAACTATCACTATTTGCTGATGACATAATTCTATATTTATCTTTTGTATCATTTTTATATCAAACTATTCTATTTGCTGATGACATAATTCTATATTTATCTCTTGTACCCATTTTTATATCAAAAGATGACATCAACAGAATGTCACAGAATTAAATGAACAGGTGGCATGCTTCCATCATTAGTTATTATTAAAATGATTAAAAATCAAAATAGAATATTAATGTAACTAGTAGAATGGCTAAAATAAATATTAGTGATAATATATATGTTGACAAGTATATAGAGAAACAGGAATACAAAGTTATACAGCTACTCTGGAAAGGAATTTGGCAGTTTCTTAAAGAACTAAGCATGCAACTACCATATGATTCATTAACTGCATTCTTGGGTATTTATTCCTGAGAAACTAAAATTTTATTCACACAAAAATTTTACATAAATTCTTGTATCAGCTTTATTCATAATTGACAAAATCTGAGAATACCCCAGGTATCTTTAGCTTAGCTAAATTGTGGCATATCTATATCATGGAGTACTACTATTCCATGATAAAGAGGAACAAAAGCTATTGAGAGATTTAACAACTTGGGTAAATCTTCATGGAATCAGCTTGAGCAAAAAAAGCCAATCTCAAAAGATTGCATACTACAGGTTTGCATTTATATATCTCTATTGAGATAACAAAATTGCATAAATGAAGAACAGGCTAGTTGCCACAGATTAAAGAGGAGATTATTAAAGCACAATTTGAGAGATCTTGTGCTAATGGGAAAATGTTATTTCTTAAATGAATCCATATTCATATTTTAATTGTTATATTTCACTATTATTTGGCAAGAAGTTACTGTTGAGGGAAACTGGGTAAAGCGTGCATAGGTTTTATCAGTACTGTTATTTTTGTTATAATTTCATGTAAATCTACAATTATCTTAAGATAAAAATTTATTTATAAAAATGTTTGAATTTGTAATACAAGTTTCCCTGTAGATTCCACAATAGTAAAGGTACATGGCTGGGAGACAGCATGATGTGGAGTTTATGGTGACTCCCAATGGGAAAACAATAGCTCAGATCATGAAGATCTCATAGTAGTCCTATATGAAGCAGAGAATTTTAGGCCTTCTGAAATTTCCTACACAGAACTCCACACACAGGTGTTAGAGTCTGTAACAAGTCAGGATGGCGCCTGGCATTTTGCCAGGGGGAGTGGTTTGTGAGGTGGCGCCAGCGAGCCATTAAGTGTGGAGATTCCTTATTGGTTGACTGCTGTATCTAGTTTATGTTAAATTAAGATAAGCTGTGTGGATTGTATATATACCCCTCCTGTCCTACAATAAACTGCTCCTACTCCTGCTGTATCAATGTTGTTCGTCACCCCCTGGTCATTTTGCTGCAGCCGGACTGCGGCACACAGGCACACACACCATATACTACTAGCACCTGGTCAAAACAGCTTCTGATTATGAGATGCCAAGTGACTATGCATTCAACTTTGATAGCTCAAACAATATAATATTACTCTGCAGTTAAAAAAAAAAAGAATGAACACACATAACTCAGGTACAGCTCAGTAAGTCACATGACCAACATCACATATTTGAGGTATGCCTGAGTATAGAATGAGAACCTAGATAATGAATCCCTGGAAGCTGTGTTCATAAACAGTTGTATAAGTGTCTTTCTATCAAGAATGTACTTTAATTATAGTATACATAGAGAGTACAAAAGGTGGGAAGGGGGATGCTTAATTTCACAAGGTCCATCTATGTGATAGAATAGTATGCTCTTGGACAAAGTAATTTTAAACAGTCTCTAGTGATACGAGGAAATTACCCTAAGCGGAAAAGATAATATTGATAGATATGTGAAGATGATCTTAACTAGCCATGAAGTCATAAAAGGCATTCATGAAAATAGGACAGAATGGAGATCTGAGCAACAGGCATGAGTTAATTGTGCAACTGGAAAGACAATCTCTTTGCAGTGTAAGAAACAGGTGCAAAGGCCTTGTGTAAGGAGTGAGTCTTGGGAAATTGAGCTAAAATGGGTTGTTTCTGAAGTACTGAGCATGAAAGAGACATGGTTCAGTGCTGCAGAAGTGGGACAGGCTTGAAGCCATGTATAAGATGTGCTCTTGATCCTCAAAATAATAGGAAGCCAATGCAGAAATTCAGACAGAGGAGAGCTAGGGTCAGGATGGTGCTGATGTTAAGTATAGATCTCTGTGTAAGAAGACAATATTTTTTTTATAAACATTAAAATTCTGCTCTACAGAAACAGGCTAGATTTTATCCAGAGTGTTTGTTGAGAGACCAATTAGGAACTATTTCAATACCACCCAGAAAAAAACACAAAAATAAACAATAGCATAGATCCCAAAGAAAATTTCATTCAACTTAATATAATACAGATTATTTTGTGTGATAAAATTAGAAATCATTTTTAACAACTTAAAGGGTTCATAGGTTCTTAAATTGTATTTTAAGAATAACCTTGGCTCTAAAAAAGTAATGAATGAAAATTGAGAGTTACTTAGAATCAATAACATTGATATAAAACATGAATGATATTTAATATATGGTGATAACAAGAGCTAAGCATTCAATCAATAAGTTAGAGGAAACTAAAAGAATAAGTTAAAAGAAATAGGAATGATGGAAATAAATTGTCAGAAATTGATGAATTAAAGAACAAGCATAACAGCAGTAATCCCTGTAGAAGGTTAACACACCCAAAAGCTGATTCTTTGAAAGAATTAATATTATGGATAGACAACTGTCAAAATGAAAAAAGAAAAGAACTATGAAGTGCAATTAAGTAAAATAAATAACTAAAAGCAGGAAATACATGGAAATTTCTAAAGTTAGAGTGTAATAATTTTGAAAAATTCAATGAAATTGTCAAACACTAGAAAAACATAGAATTTATGGACTGTGCAAGAGGAAATTTAGAATTTTAAATGACCAGCAAATGCTCAAGAAATTAAGAAAGTCAAATCTCCCTCTCTCTTGAAGACTCAGGCAGCATGGTTTTCTGTGTGACTTCTATCATGACTCCAATAACCAGTCAATTCCTAAATAATTAAAGTTGTTCTGTACATTGAAAAAAATAAGATGTCATTCAGTCTATTCAAAATCATTTGGAGAAATAATGGTCCTAAGATAGCTACGTGATTTATGATTGTAATGCATTGCACTATTGTCATGTATGTAAGAAATAAAAATAAGTAAATAAAATTTAAAAAGCTATGTGAAGTTTTTTTTTCTTTTTTTTTAAAGAGTTAAGAGGGTGCACTTGACTTATCAGATATTAACACACACTAAAAGGGCACTGTAAGAAAATTTGTGCAATATTAGGTCAGAAAAAGGCAAATTGTAGAAAATTCCAAGATGGACTTCTGTATACAAATGACTTGTGATTTAAAAGAGGAAAAGACAAATGGTTTAGTAGATGATGTTTAAGGAAATTAACTAATAATATGGAAAAACATCAAGCATCACATTAGGGTGGACCCCAGGTGGATAAAAGGTCTGAAAATGAGAGGCATCACAAGCAGGAAATAGGTAACAGAAAGAAAGGAGGGCAGATACAGAGGGCAACAGCTTACTTTATGAGCCAGGACATAACACCCATGGGCAAAGGATAAGACAAATGCAAGAGGACGGGCCGTATATCAAGAACCAAAGGCATAAGTCTCTGGAAAAACCCTTACTTAGGTTATTGATTTTTATGTGTGGTCTTGGAAACAAAATCAATTGTTTCTCTTATTAGAACAAAGGACATATGTAGTTACATGAACATATGTAGTATTTTTTAAATGTGAGCTATTAAAAAATATGGTGCAGTGTGCATGGGGGCACACACCTGTAATCCCAGCAATCTGGAGGCTGAGACAGGAGGATCCCAATATTGAAGCCAGTCTCAGGAGTTTAGCAAGGCCCTAAGCAACTTAGTGAGACCAGATCTCACACACACACACCACACACACACACATACACACACACACACAAAAAAAAAAACAATAGAAAGAGCTGGGGATGTGACTCAGTAGTATATCACTCCTGGGTTAAATCCCTAGTATCCCCCCACTGCTAAATGTGCTAAATGGCGCTTTATAATTATACATAATAATGGGATTTGTGGTTATATATTTATACATGAACATAACATAAGTTGGTCAATTTCATTACCCAGTATGTTCCCTTTCTTCCCCTCTCATTTCTTCCAGTAGTCCCCTTCCTCTTCCTTACTGATCTCCCATCTATTTTCATGAGATACTTACTTCCTTTTTTCTTTTTTTTTCCCTCTCTACCTTCCGCATATGAGAGAAATCATATGACCCATGACTTTCTGAGTTTGGCTTATTTTGCTTAACATAATGCTATCAACTTCCAGCCATTTTCCTTATTCCAATTTCATTATTCTTTGTGGCTGAATAAAATTCCATTGTGTATATTTACATTTCCTTTATCCATCCATATGGTTCATGGATACACAAAGGCTACAGATCTAAGGGTAAGTGCCGACATTTTCCTAAATGAAGTTGAGAGTTTCATACACACCCTCCAGAAGGAAATTCCTACAGTTTCGGAACCAGTGTCAAACTAGCATTTCACATATAATCCAGCCAGTGCTAAGGCTTCTCTCAGCAGTGAGTCTGAAGCAGACCTGGGTTCAAACTCATGGCTCATGTTTTTCAGCAATCTTCCTAGTTTGACCTCTTTATCATGGGCATGAAAATAAATTAACCCATGCAAAGTGCCTTGCTTCACTTAGCATAATGCTCAGCACATGGGAACTACTTACTGTGTTCTATTACTCCACACAGACTGAGAATAATAGGTTTTTAAAAATGTCTGTAAGTAATGCATATGAGCAATTTGATTAATTTGGGCATATGCATACATTCATGTTACCATTAGCAACCTCAGGTAATAAACATGTCTGTCGCCTCCAAAAAAAATGAGTAGTGTCTTCTACATTTGGATTCAATAAAACATTAAAAGATTATAAGGTTGAACATCTTTAATGAGCTTAAATTTTTGTATTCATATAAATACTAATGTTAAAAAGTCAGAAGATTTTCATAAGTAAGCTGAGAAAATTTTGTAAATAAAAGCTTTTCCTCATAATCATTCTGCTTTTCTTTAATACAAAAACATGAATAAATATTGTAATCTCTCTACTTAGCAATAATCCCTGGAGTGACAATGCCTGCTATTGGAATGCAGTATGGCATCTCATACCTCCTTTATCCGTTCTCACTCTCTCCCCCAAAGGTTTTAGGAATGTGTAGTTATTAAGGCATTCCTTGGTGCTTATTAATTGTAAATATTATATCTGCACTAAACCAACATTAAGGTAATAAATTGGACACAAAAGCTACATAAAGCAAGGCTAAGATTAGCGAAATAGAGCAGTTACTGTATTGCTCCTAGAACTCTGTATAACAGAATAGAATATTAGCCATCAAAACTGACATCTCACCCTTCAAATCCTACATATGCTCACATTTATATAATGTGAGGGAAAAATGTTCTGTTTGCTGTAAATTCTTATATATAATTCATGCTTTTCAATCTGCTAGATTTAAAAAAGAATAAGACACAGACTACACAGACATTTCTGCGAAATTGCAAACTGTTAACAACATGCAAAAGGGGAAGCTGTATAAAAATTTAAAAAAAAAAGACTTCTTGCTTTCTTACGCCTGAGTACCCTTTCACTGTCACCTCCATTTCTCCTTCTTTTTCTGTTTTACCCATTACAGGCCACTATAAGAGAATAGCATATACTAGGTAGAATTTATATAGCATATACAGCAAGAATTTATTTCTTAGAGTTCTAGAGGCTTAAAAATATAAGATCAAGGTAGCAGCAGATTCTGTTGAGGGAATATTTCCTGCTTTGTAGATGACCATATCCTCATATATTCATGCATGGTGGAGAGAAAGAAAATATGGGGGGGGGGGTGTGGCTCAGAGGTAGAGTACTCACCTAGCACGTGCAAGGCACTGGATTCGATCCTAAGCACAACATAGAAATAAATATATAAAATAAAAGTATTATGTCCAACTACAACTAAAAAAATATTTAAAAACAAGAAAGTGGGGGTCATGTCTCTTTTTATAAGGGAGCTAATCAGTTGAGGAGGGACTCCACTCTCATGAACTAAGTCCTATCTACAAACACCATCACATTGTGATTGGTTTCAATTCAGAATTTTAAAGGGCTACAAAGAGCCAGTCCATGTCCTTCCCATCCTTGTTCAAAATACCTTCATGGTATCTACCAACTGATCAGAGCCAACACCTTTTGTACGAGCAGAAAATAATATTTGAGGCTGCATGCAGAGACACATGCCTGTAATCCCAGCGGCTCAGGAAGCTGAGGCAGGAGGATTTTGTGTTCAAAGCCAGCCTCCACAACAGCGGACCACTAAGCAACTTGGTGAGACCCTGTCTCTAAATAAAATACAAATACAGCTGTAGATGTGGCTAAGTGATTGAGTGCCCCTAAGCTCAATACTCAGTACCCCACCCTCCAAAAATAAAACTTATATATTTGAGTTCCTTTAGAGCTGTTTGTAGCCATCTATACACATCAGGTATTATGTATCCTCTCTCCTAGATAAGGCTTTTATAATGAAGGTAAAGGGTCTAAAATCATCTTTCTAATCTTCTAAAAAGTTTCTTCAACTCCCAAATATCTTCCTTAAATTACTTATTTGTTCCCAGAAGTGGGAAGTTGGCTGCTGAGAACTTTAGTAAATGAAACAGTAACAATAAATACCTTCTTATTATTTAAAAAATAAACTTTTTAGATATCATAATAGCAAAATAGAATGTACAATCTTCCTTCAACTTCTCTACTGTTATACTCAAGTCCAAAATCAGTACTAATATAATTTTTACATTGAGACATAATTCACATACTATAAAAATCAATATTTTAATGTATATCATTCAGCATTTTTTATTATTTAATGAAGTTGTGCAACCATTGCCATTATCTAATTCCAGTATAATTTCATCATTGCAGTAGAAACCCCATATCCATTAGCAGCCAGTCTGTATTCCCTCCCCAACCAGTCCTCCCCAGCCACTACCACTATAGATTTTCAGATTCTGGGCACTAGAAATAAATGTAATCAGACAACATGTGATCTTTTATGCCTTCTTCTTTTATATAGCAGAATGTTTTCAAGAATTATGTATGGCATAGCATGTATCAGTACTTCATTTTTATTATCAAATATTTTATGACCAAATTCCATTGTATAGATATACCACTTTTATGTTTAATCCATTCATCACTTGGTAGACATAGGGTTGCATTTACATTAGGGTTATTATGAATAATGTTGCTATGAATATTGATGTAACTTTTTCTGTAGAGGTACTGGGGATTGAACTCAGGGGTACTCAACCACTGAGCCACATCCCCAGCCCTATTTTGTATTTTATTTAGAAACCAGATCTCTCTGAGTTGTTTAGCACCTTGCTTTTGCTGAGGCTGGCTTTAAACTTGAAACCCTCCTGCCTCAGCTTTCTGAGCCACTGGGAATATAAGCGTGCCCGGCATAACATTTTTTTAATGTGGGCACATGTTTTCAATACTTTTGTGTATGTGCTTTGGAATGAAATTGTTGGGCTATATAGTAACTCTTTAAGTTTCTGAATAATTGTCAGACTCTTTTTCCAAATGAATGCACAATTTTACTTTCCCACTACCATGTATGAAGGTTTCAATTTGTCCCCTTGCCAACACTTGTTGCTATTCATTTATAGCCATCTCTGATGGTGTGGAGCATTATCTCCTTGTGGTTTGGATTTACATTTCCCTAATGACCATTGAATTGTCCCAGTTAACTTTGTTGAAAATTAATGGACTATAAATGTAAGGGCATGTTTCTGTACTCTAAATTATATTCCAATGGTGCATAAATTTTATGCCAATATCATGTAGTCTTATTATTATAATTTTATACAATACTACATTTTGAAATTAGGAGCCAATGTAAATTTCTTTTTCAAGTTTTCTTTGTCTACTCTGGATTTCTTGTATTTCTGGGTGAATTTAAGGTTAACTAATTCATTTCTACAAAAAAGGCAAACATAACTTTGAAAGAGATTATATTAAATCTATAGATCAATATTAAGTCTTAACAATATTAAATCTTCCAAACCATGGAAGAAGTATTTTTCCATTTATTTAGCTCTTTAATTTCTTTCAATATTTTATAGTGTTCATTGTACAAGTCTTGTACTTATTTCATTCAATTTATTTCTAAGTATTTTATTCACTTTGATGCTATTGTAAATGGAATTGTTTTCTCAATATCCATTTGGATTAGTCATTGCTAGTGTACAGAAACACAATTAAATTTTCTACCTTGATCTTGTATCCTACCATCTCGCTAATCCAGTTTATTAGCTCTCTCTCTTCATAAAACACACACACACACACACACAAACTCACACACATATTTTTTCTCAGTGTACGTATGTATATATACATATTGAATTCCTTAGCATCTCCTATATATAAGATCATGTTATATACTAGTAGACATTAATTTTACTTTTAATTAATAGTAACAGCAGTTTCATTTCCTCCTTTCTGAGTACATTTTATTCATTTGTTTTTCTTACCTCAATTTCTCTGGCTAGGAACTGCAGTATTATGAAATAGAAAGGCTGAAAAACTTTTATTTCTGATATGAGCAGAAATATTTTTCAGTTTTCACTCTTAAGCATTATGTTATAGATATTTCATAGATGACAATTGTGCATAAATCCACTAATAGGATTAACTGGGTGGTAACTGTAGGCAGGTAGGGTGTGGCTGGAGGAGGAGGGTCACTAAGGGCATGCTTTCAGGGTATATATTTTGTTGTTGATGAGAGTATTCTCTCTTTCTCTGCTTCCTGGTATCCTGTTTGGAGATAACTTTCCTCTGCCACATCCTTCTGCCATGATCTGCTTCTCACCTGTACCCCAGAGCAACAAAGTAGGCCATCTGTGGACTGAGAATCTGAAACTGTGAGCCCCCCAAAAACTTTTTATCCTCTAAAATTCTTTTTGTCAGTTCTTTTGGTCCTAGCAGTGAAAAAGCTAAACTGTTTATGAAGTTGAAAGGACTTCCTCATATCCTTTGAGTAATGAGTGTTTTTAATACAATGAGTTTTGACTTTTTTCAAAGGATATTTTTCTGGATTTATTGAGAAAATCATGTGTTTTTTTCTCTTCTTTTTCTATAACTATGGTGTATTACATTGATTTATTTTATTCATTTTATTATATTGAATCAGCCTTGCTTTCCTGAGATATTTATCAGTTGGTCAGAGTCAGTAATCATTTTTATATGTGCTGGATTCACTTTGCTATTATTTTGTTGAGTATTTTTACATTTATATTCACTAAAATATTGACCTACAGTTTTCTTTTCTTGTTATGTATCTGAGATTTTTGTGATGATATTGGTCTCATAAAATGAGTAGATAATTGTAAAATAAGTGTATAATAATATTTAGCTTGGTATCTGGTAAACTTCAAAAGCAGGTTCTAGGGTGGTCATTGGCAGTCCAGGGTGCCTCAGAGAATGGAACATGTCTTCTCATTCTTTCTGATCACAAAGCATTGTACCAAACACATATGTACATGCTCACACTCCTACATGTACTTATGTACTTACACATCCACATTTGTGGATATACACACCATCTGAGAACAAATATTAAACCTGTTGCAATGCACCACAGTTATATTTTTTTAAAAATATATATATCCTCAAAAGTATATATAACCTGCTTTGAATACTCTGTTCATGGTAGATAAGATAATATTATTATAATGTTGAATAATATATTATATCATGACTCATATAGTACATTCTCCTGTTTATTTTCTAATATTTTCTAAAATAAAAAGTGTGCTTTTACCATCTTATTAAGGATATTTCATCAGTTAACCAAAATATCATTATATCATAAAATCATATTTACTTTTAAATTTAATGAAAACAATAGGAAATGTAAGACTCAAAAAATTACTCTTTCAAGGAGCAGAACCATTAGCCTTTAATGGCTATTTCTGGCAGCAGAGTTCTAGCAAAAGCTTAAGAATTACTCTATTTTTACAATAAGGCTGATACATTTTTTAAATAAGTCATTCTCCCACCACTTATTGAAGGTAGAACAGAGCCCATGTGAGAATATTTATAGTCATCCCATAGCCTCAGAAAAAGAGACAAGTTTATTCTTCTAGCAAAAATGTATATTACCCTGCCTGGCTATATATTTCAACTATGAGATCCTTGTATGTATGAAATATATCTTCCCTGAGTATCATGAGAATTTTGAAAATAAACCATGAATGAATAAAAAATATTTTCTAAAATAAAAAGTGTGCTTTTACCATCTTATTAAGGATATTTCATCAGTTAACCAAAATATCATTATATCATAAAATCATATTTACTTTTAAATTTAATGAAAACAATTTAAATAATTACCACATGGGAACTGATGCCTTTTCTTTCACTTGTATATAAATACAATTCTAGTTGTATTTCACTTCAATTAGTAATTATCAGAGAAGTTTAGATAAGAAAATAGAGGTAGTTAAAATAGCTTGTCTTCATTTATAGAATAGATTCATAATAATAAAATAGAGCTTAGGTTCTTGTTATTGGATAAAGAGTATAAAATTTTCCTGTGTGATAAAAGAGGATATTAGTGAGGTCTCTACCACTAATCTATGAGTTTTTACACAATATCAAACAGAGTCCTCTATTTAAAAAACATTCATCCCTAAACCTATGAGGTTTTCTTTTTTTTTTTTTTAAAGAGAGAGTGAGAGACAGTGAGAGAGAGGGAGAGAGAAAGAGAATTTTTAATATTTATTTTTTAGTATTTGGCGGACACAACATCTTTGTATGTGGTGCTGAGGATTGTACCCGGGCCGCAGGCATGCCAGGCGAGCGCACTACGGCTTGAGCCACATCCCCAGCCCCCTTATGAGGTTTTCAATGAGGTTTTCTCCCACAACATTCTGAGAGTTTATCAGTAGTCTTTTTTATCAGAATTTATCAATGATATATTGTGATACTAGAGCTTGAATTCAGAGGTGCTAAACTGCAGAGACACATCCCCAGCTTTTAAAATATTTTATTTAGAGACAGGGTCTCACTAAGTTGAAGCTGGCTTTGAACTTGCAATCCTCCACCCTTGACCTCCTGGGCCACAGACCTTCGCCACATTTTTGAAGTACTCATTTTTTACTTGACATAGGAACATGTTTGTCATTCTAGTATATCTTTGATCCTGTTCCTGCTTGCTTCTCTCCTCTATACCTGGTCTTCCTCATTGCCTGAAAATATGAATATTCTCCAAGATTCATTCTTGACTTTTTTTTAATGCTCTGTATGCTTAACTCTTCTTTGTCCACTGTTTTCTCAAAAGTGTAACATTATTATGCAAAAAAGCCCCAAAACTGTATCCTTGACATTTCTTCTCTAATTTCACTCTGACATTTTAAACACTGGCTAAATATTACTACAGGTGTTGGAATACAGTTAGTGACCATGAGAGTAGGAAGTGAAAAGAGATAGTAGGGGGTTTCTGTATATGGGAAGATAAAATATTTAGAAAGAATTATGAAATAGAATGGGAACAGATAAGTTCCATGAAAGGAGTTCTGTATGCTCAGGGATATTTTCCTGTTAGATTCTGTGATAAAAATTAATTGGATTGGACCCATATAAATGGATTTCTCTGTTAATGGAAAATATGTCTGAATCACTGAGATGGTAGGAGATTTTAGATACATATTCAGTATAAGACATAGGGTTAAAAGAAAACCATATACAGTTTTACTATCCTGGCAGAGTTGAAAGGTTTGCAAGACATCAGAAAGTGAGATCATGTAGGGAAGAATGTAGGTGATGGTAAAAAGGAACACATATAAACTAGAAGTTTAGCACATCTTGGATACTGCCCATGCCTGCTATTTCTCCCACTGCTATGGTGGTAAACATAAGTAAATTCAGGGTACCCATATTACAATACATTATCCTACCTGTTCGTATCTTTGCAGCACAAAAGTTAAACCTGAGTGAGGAGCATAGAGAGTCAACATTGAAGTGACTAAAACCCTTTATGTTACTCAACACTCTTCTATGCACTTTTACTCCAGAGTCTCCTGCTACAATAATGCCATCATTACCACCTATTAAGTCCTGATCATACACCTTTGACTTCTTTCTTATCCCTAATGTCTATGTTAAAATAAAGGCTTTCCAATTATTCTTCTAACAACTTTGTAAAATGAACTTATATTTTTTAATTTATCTACCACCACTAGGTTCAAACACTACTTATTTCTTAACCAAGTTATTACAGAGAGGCTTTTGTGAGGTCTTGCTCCATCCTATGTCCTGCTCACAACTAATTCTAGGAAGCACCCATCTGATAATTTTAGCATCTTAAACCATTATAGCAAAATGTACTGAGATTCTGCAGAAGGCCTAGAAGGTTGTGTCATCATATAGGAAAGGAGTGAGGACCATGTATCCACGATGCCTCACTGTCCACAACTTATCACTATTCACATAGTTCCTGAACTAAAAACGCTGTCTCATTTTGGACTGATTTTAAGTACAAAGATTGCTGCCCTAAGAAGTAAGGAATATATCTGACAAGAAAAGGTAAAATGAAGGCTAAAAGTGCCAAGCAGAATTCTCTGGTCATGAATGATCATAATGAAATATTACCCTAGAACAGACACATCTCTGGTCAACTTTTGCCAGAGAAGGAAAGATTTTATTTGATTTTTCTGAAATACCTTAATATTATACCCATGGAGAACATAAAGGGAATTTCAAAACCTATAAGTTTCTGTCATATCCTGTCACAGTTTAGAGACCTTTCTTCATTTTATTCTTTAAATATTGAAGCTCATGTTTAGTAGAGAATTCCCTTCTCTTTCTTCTTATGTGTACATTCAAACCCTGAGCACAATCCCCTTAACTACACTGTGTAACCTCCCTAGGATATTCCCTACAGCAGCTATTTCAAAACGTTTAACCATTGAGAAATTCATCAAGTTCTCTCTCCCAAATGTTTTCCCTTAGCTGTTCTCAGATACAGGAGATGAATGTGAAGATTACAATTCACTCTCATTATTGAGAGATTCAAATTTATTGAGCAATGAATCACAAAGGTATTTAATTAAAATGAACTAACCAGGCTGAAGAAATGGCAGAAAGGCTTGAAAATCGCATTTTTAACAACAGTAGGATGTACTGGTGTCCCTAAACCTAATCCATAGTGTTTACAAGTGTTGCCATTCAAATAAATCATAAATACCACAAGAGTTTTTGTTGAGCCTCATGATGCTACAATGTTTTCATGCTAGAACTCAGCTGTGAAGATGTAATAGGGTAGATGAGTATTTGATAGTATTATTTTTATCCATTCATTGATATATTCATTGAATTTTTTATTTCCAAAATTTTAGAGTAGTTAACAATTCCAACTTCTATATTTTTTTCTCAAAAATTTGATGTGTTATTTATCCAGGAAACACTTTGTATCCAAATAAATTAAAAATTATTTTCTTATGTAATTTTTTCTTCCTACTTACAAGGAAGAAAAATTCTAATATTTTTATCTTGATTTTTATCTTAATGCACTATTTTTCTTCTCTTCTCTGCTGGTCACTCTAACAGTAAAAGTGAAGGCCATTTTAAAACCATACTTCTTAACAGAATCTTAATGTAACTAAAATGAAGACACGAATGTTCAGAATCTGAGTTTAGAATATTTAGAACCTATTCTCAAAACTTGACTCTCTCCAGTGTTCCTTGTCTCAGCAACATTCACACAATCTTACGTTTTGCAAAAGTCAAAAATCTAGGCATAGCCTTGATTTTCCTGACAATCAACCTCCCTCAGTAAACCATTCCCAAGTCCTGGTGCTTTGATTATTTAAATATATTTCTCAAATTGGTTCCCGTCTTTACTCTTTCATAACCCATTGTCATACAGCTCACTAACATCTGAACAAAATCAATACAAAATAATTAAAAGTGTAGATTAATTAAGCAGTCTACAGAGCTCTATTTCCTGCTCTGTCCTTCTTGTGGTCCATAGGGATAGGAATCTCAAGTTTCTTGACCATATAATGAAGCTAGTATAAGTAATATCAGAATTAACTTCATAAAATTATTTTTGGAGGTGCTTTTTAATTATTTCACTAAAATTTCCCTATGTTTTTGTATTACCATCTTTCTTTCTAGAGTTTTAAAATATTACATCAAATTTGTCATAAGTTAAAAAGGAAAAAACACATTTTCTACTGAATAATATCACATTTAGCTTAAAAATCATGAACCTTTTTGAATATCAAGAACTGAAGATATGGGAGTGGGGCCAGAGGGGAGGGGTCACATTGATCTATAGGTCTCAATATAGTCCTGAAGTCTAAATAGGAAAATATCTGCCATAAACTATAACAAAACTCTCACCTCAAAATAAAACACTCTGAAATGTGCAGTTAAATGCATATTTAACAGCTTTACACTATCCATAAAGCCTGGATTTTAGAAATGACAAAGTAGTTACATTCAGAAAACAGGTTCTATGCTTGTTTATATCAACATGACAAAACTTGAAAACAATCACCCTGTGCAGAAAGAAGTCTGTTCCATTCTTAGCCCCTCATGAAGACACCATTGTTGAAAACACAGACCCTGGGACATAGAGTAAATGCCAACCAGAGATATTATCTGAATAAAGAAAATTCCAGTACCATTAGCTTTAACATTTCATTTGAATGGAGCACATGATTCAAGCTAAGAGTCTGAGTCAACCAAGGGCTCATGGGGTTGCTGGTAGCATTTATGGGTTAACTCCATAAACTTATTAAATCAAATAATCCATACAATGTGTTTGTTTTAGCACATCCTAAAAGCTACTAAATGTTGGTGTTGCTCTCATCATATTTGTGGATTAATCAATGCATCATATTGATCAATATGTTTTCCAGAACTGTGCTATCCAATATGGTAACCATGAATCATGTGTAGCTATTGAGCACTTGAATTGTAAATAGTATCAATGAAGAAGACCTTTTGAGTGTAAAATTAACCCCAGCTTTCAATTTTTTACTATTAGAAAAGAATGTCAGGAAGAGAGAAGATGGTGATTCAGAGGACTGATACACTTCCTAACATTCTTCAGCACCACACTTACAAAGCATGGACATCCTCCACAGTAAGGTGGACAACTAAAGGAACTTAATAAAGTTAATATTGAATGTAAAAGAAACCACAGGGATACATAAAGTCAGAAAGTTTGAACATAATATAATAAATAAAATATATTAGAGATGCACAAACTTGGTTACCAGCAATGGTAGCTGTGGCATCTGAGGGGAAGCAGGATTCAGGGAGAGTGATAAGATAACACTGAGAGCAGATAAAGAAATTTAAAAATTAAATAAAAAATTGCCTTAAGGGAACCTGTACATTACAGAGTAATGATGATACTTATAGACACAGAGTTGGTGGGGGAAGTGGTTCAGTGAAAGCCAATTGAAAATTGCTCATTCCATGAGCATGTAGTTCAGCAAGAAATAGGACTATTGGGGTGGAAAATGTTTCTTGATACAGAAAATGATGACAGACATGGAAACTGGTATCCATGCAACATGGGCCATCTATAAGTGCTGCACAGTGGTGAGCAGAGACAGGAGATCAGTAACTTATCAAAGAAGTTGCCAGCAGTCACCTATTATGATTCCCAGAATGTTCCTGAATCAGAGTGATTGACATAGGCACAAAGAAAATTGTCTGTGAACCACACAGGCTTCAGACACTAAGAGGAGAGATATCCTTTTGTTGCTGGTGCTCAAAAGAGCTATTGGGAATACACCTTTAGGGACCACACAGGAGCATCTGTACTTTAGGGCTGATACCTAAATCCATATTTATAGCAGTGAATGTGAAATCTGTGGATTTTTAGTGTCTGTGCCCTAAAAGTGGATTTTTACCAGATACCCTCAATATCCAGATGTCCTGCAGAGACCAGCAGCCCCATAGCAATAGTGGGTGTAGATCAAATCTCGAATACACACTAATAATGCTTAAAGTTCAGTCAAGACTAAACGTGAACTTTTGGAACTTTCAATTTAGAACTCTGCATCATTGTAGTTACAGGAGTACACAAAAACCCCAAACCAACAACCAGGTCCTTCCTACTCAGACATCAAAAATTGGAGAATTCCCAGAACAACAACAACAAAGATAACATCACACAAAAGGACACATATAACACAGAAAGGGAAATCAATCTTAACAGATGCACAAGTTCAAGACCTTAAAAACCATGAGGAAACAGGCAAACAAGTATTTCCCCCAATTCACAATCCTCAACAAAGGATCTCACTTATATGGAAGTGGGTGAAATGTCAGAGAAAGACTCTAAAAAACTAAGTAGTAAACTAATTAGTAAAATGTTCAGTGAAGATGGGCATGGTGGTGCATGCTTCTTAGCAACTTGGGAGGCTGAGGCAGGAGGATCACAAACTCAAAGCCAGCCTCAATGACTTAGTGAGGCCCTATACAACTTAGCAAGACCCTGTGTCAGAATAAAACACACAAAGGGCTGGCGATGTGGCTTAGTGGTAAAGCACTCTTGGGTTAAATCCTCGGTAGAAAAAAAAAGAAATTTTAATGAATTAAAATAAGATCTAAGCAATGAATTAAGAGAGCAAGTAAAAGAGATTAAAGAAATAGAAATACTTAAATGAAACCAATCACGAAAGACAAAAAGAATCAAATTAAAAATTAACTTGAAAATATCACTAACAGTTTAAATTGTGTAGAAAACATACCTTTGGGCCTCAAAGATAGAGTGTCAGGTCTTGACAACAGGATATATGAATTTGACTTCTCAGTATAGAATAAAGAAAAAAGAGGACCCTGAGCAAAGTATACAATAAGCCTGGAACAGCATTAAGTGAGCAAACCTTGGGTCACTGGAGTAGAAGAGAACATGGAGATGTAGACTAAAGTCATCAAGAATATTTTTAAGGGGGGAATCCAACATGGCCGCCGACGAGGAAGCAGCGATTCTAATGTCTCCACAGTAACGGGATCAAAAAGACCCTTTGGAACAGCGGCAGTCTACCTACTGAGGAACTTCTAGCAAAATTCCGTGAAGGGGGTCCTGCCGGGAATTGTTGCTATATCTTTCTTTTGTCTTTTCATTTTTCTTATCCCCCCTTCCTTGAATTCTATCTGCCTACTCTCATTCTCTTTAGTGACTTCTTCCCTTCCCTTCTAATACCTTTCCTCCCAAACATCAAATAAATTTATAGGAGTAAACAGTAACTCAGCAGTCAAACAGAACAAGAAGCAGCATGAGCAGCTTCAAGAAACAAGGAAGAAAAGGAGTACAAACAATGCAGGACAGCCTAAATATTCAGGAGGACCTAGAGTCATCAGAAAAATGGTCATATAAAGACCTCAAGGAACACCTTAGACAGATGGAATGGAACCTTAAAGAGGATACAAGACAGCAAATTCAAGCAGCGAAAGAACACATTGAGAATGAATTACATAAACAGCTAAAAGAAGAAGTTAAGCATCTTTATCAGGAGATAGAGATTATAAAAAATAATCAAACAATAATTCTAGAAATGAAGGAAACAATAAACCAAATTAAAAACTCAATTGAGAGTATCACTAACAGAGTGGAGCAAGTAGAAGCCAGAACGTCAGATAATGAAGACAAAATATACCATCTTGAAAAGAGTCTAGCCAACTCAGAAAGGCTGGTAAAAAATCACGAGAAAAACATCCAAGAGTTATGGGATAACATGAAGAAACCAAACTTACGAGTCATCGGGATAGAAGAAGGTACAGAGATTCAAACCAAGGGAATGAGAAACCTGCTGAATGAAATAATTACAGAAAACTTTCCAGAAATAAAAAAGGAAACAGATACACAAATTGAAGATGCATACAGGACACCGAGCACAAAAAATCACAGTAGACCAACGCCAAGACACATTGTTATGAAGATATCCAATATACAGAACAAAGAGAAAATATTAAAAGCTACAAGAGAAAGGAGACAGATTACATTTAGGGGTAAACCAATACGGTTAACAACGGATTTTTCATCACAGACACTGAAAGCAAGAAGGTCATGGAACAATGTATTTCAAACTCTGAAAGACAATGGATGCCAACCAAGAATTCTGTATCCAGCAAAATTAAGCCTCAGGTATGACAACGAAATAAAGATCTTTCATGATAAACAAAAGTTAAAAGAATTTGCAGCCAGAAAACCAGCATTGCAAAGCATTGTGAGCAAAACACTACACGAGGAAGAAATGAAAAACAATAACCAAAACCATCAGTGGGAAGTGCCTCGGTAAAGACAGAGGGCGACAGGAAAGATAATCACGGAGAAACAAACTAAATTTTTTTTTAAAAAAAGGATGAACAATCAAACATGGATGGAAGTTCAAACCATATATCAATAGTAACTCTGAATGTTAATGGCTTAAACTCTCCAATAAAGCTACATAGGCTGGTATCATGGATTAAAAAAACAAATCCAACAATATGCTGCCTCCAGGAGACACATCTGATTGGAAAAGACATACACAGGCTGAAGGTGAAAGGATGGAAAAAAATATACCACGCACACAGTTCTCGTAAGCAAGCAGGGGTGGCCATCCTCATATCGAATAAAATCGACTTCAAGACTAAGTTAATCAAAAGGGATAAAGAAGGTCATTATATACTGTTAAAAGGAACCATTCACCAACAAGACATAACAATTATCAATATTTATGCACCAAACAATGGTGCTGCGACATTCATAAAACAAATTCTCCTCAAGTTCAAGAATCAAATAGACCACAACACAATAATTATGGGTGACTTCAACACACCTCTCTCACCATTGGACAGATCCTCCAAATAAAAATTGAATAAAGAAACTATAGAACTCAATATCACAATCAATAACCTAGACTTAACTGACATATATAGAATATATCAACCATCATCAAATGGATATACTTTTTTCTCAGCAGCACATGGATCCTTCTCAAAAATAGACCATATATTATGCCATAGGGCAACCCTCAGTAAATATAAAGGGGTGGAGATAATACCATGCATTTTATCTGATCATAATGGAATGAAACTGGAAATCAATGATAAAAGAAGGAAGGAAAAATCCTACATCACATGGAAAATGAACAATATGTTACTGAATGATCAATGGGTTACAGAAGACATAAAGGAGGAAATCAAAAAATTCTTAGAGATAAATGAAAATACAGACACAACATATTGGAATCTATGGGACACAATGAAAGCAGTTTTAAGAGGAAAATTCATCGCCTGGTGGTCATTCCTCAAAAAAAGAAAAAACCAACAAATAAATGAGCTCACACTTCATCTCAAAGCCCTAGAAAAGGAAGAGCAAAACAACAGCAAATGTAGCAGAAGGCTAGAAATAATTAAAATCGGAGCAGAAATCAATGAAATTGAAACAAAAGAAACTATTGAAAAAATTAACAAAACTAAAAATTGGTTCTTCGAAAAAATAAATAAGATCGACAGACCTTTAGCCATGCTAACGAAGAGAAGAAGAGAGAGAACTCAAATTACTAACATACGGGATGAAAAAGGCAATATCACAACAGATGCAACAGAAATACAGAAGACAATTAGAAATTATTTTGAAAACCTATATTCCAACAAAATAGAAGATAGTGAAGACATCGATAAATTTCTTAAGTCATATGATTTACCCAGACTGAGTCAGGAGGATACACACAATTTGAACAGACCAATATCAATGGATGAAATTGAAGAAGCCATCGAAAGACTACCAACCAAGAAAAGCCCAGGACCGGATGGGTATACAGCGGAGTTTTACAAAACCTTTAAAGAAGAATTAATACCAATACTCTTCAAGTTATTTCAGGAAATAGAAAAAGAGGGAGCTCTTCCAAATTCATTCTATGAGGCCAACATCACCCTGATTCTGAAACCAGACAAAGACACCTCAAAGAAAGAAAACTACAGACCAATATCTCTAATGAACCTAGATGCAAAAATCCTCAATAAAATTCTGGCGAATCGAATACAAAAACACATCAAAAAAATTGTGCACCATGATCAAGTAGGATTCATCCCTGGGATGCAAGGATGGTTCAACATATGGAAATCAATAAATGTGATTCAGCACATCAAAAGGCTTAAAGATAAGAACCATATGATCATCTCGATTGATGCAGAGAAAGCATTTGACAAAGTACAGCATCCCTTTATGTTCAAAACATTAAAAAAATTAGGGATAACAGGAACTTACCTTGACATTGTAAAAGCTATCTATGCTAAGCCTCAGGCTAGCATCATTCTGAATGGACAAAAGTTGAAGGCATTCCCTCTAAAATCCGGAACAAGACAGGGATGCCCTCTATCTCCACCTCTATTCAATATAGTTCTCGAAACACTGGCCAGAGCAATTAGACAGACGAAAGAAATTAAAGGCATAAAAATTGGAAAAGAAGAACTTAAATTATCACTATTTGCAGATGACATGATTCTATACCTAGAAGACCCAAAAGGGTCTACCAAGAAACTACTAGAACTAATAAATGAATTCAGCAAAGTGGCAGGATATAAAATCAACATGCATAAATCAAAGGCATTTCTGTATATCAGCACAAAACTTCTGAAACGGAAATGAGGAAAAACACTCCATTCACAATATCCTCAAAAAAAAAAATACTTGGGAATTAACCTAACAAAAGAGGTGAAAGATTTATATAATGAAAACTACAGAACCCTAAAGAGAGAAGTTGATGAAGATCTTAGAAGATGGAAAAATATACCCTGTTCATGGATAGGCAGAACTAACATCATCAAAATGGCTATATTACCAAAAGTTCTCTATAGGTTTAATGCAATGCCAATCAAAATCCCAAAGGCATATCTTGTAGAAATTGATAAAGCAATCATGAAATTCATATGGAAAAATAAAAGACCCAGAATAGCAAAAGCAATTCTAAACAGGAAGTGTGAATCAGGTGGTATAGCGATACCAGATTTCAAACAATATTACAGAGCAATAGTGACAAAAACAGCATGGTACTGGCACCAAAACAGGCGGGTGGACCAATGGTTTAGAATAGAGGACATAGAGACTAATCCACAAAGTTACAACTATCTTATATTTGATAAAGGGGCTAAAAGCATGCAATGGAGGAAGGATAGCATCTTCAACAAATGGTGTTGGGAAAACTGGAAATCCATATGCAACAAAATGAAACTGAATCCCTTTCTCTCGCCATGCACAAAAGTTAACTCAAAATGGATCAAGGAGCTTGATATCAAACCAGAGACTCTGCGTCTGATAGAAGAAAAAATTGGCTCTGATCTACATATTGTGGGGTCGGGCTCCAAATTCCTTAATAGGACACCCATAGCACAAGAGTTAACAACAAGAATCAACAAATGGGACTTAATTAAACTTAAAAGTTTTTTCTCAGCAAGAGAAACAATAAGAGAGGTAAATAGGGAGCCCACATCCTGGGAACAAATTTTTAGTCCTCACACTTCAGATAGAGCCCTAATATCCAGAGTATACAAAGAACTCAAAAAATTAGACAATAAGATAACAAATAACCCAATCAACAAATGGGCCAAGGACCTGAACAGACACTTCTCAGAGGAGGATATACAATCAATCAACAAGTACATGAAAAAATGCTCACCATCTCTAGCAGTCAGAGAAATGCAAATCAAAACCACCCTAAGATACCATCTCACTCCAGTAAGATTGGCAGCCACTATGAAGTCAAACAACAACAAGTGCTGGCGAGGATGTGGAGAAAAGGGTACACTTGTACATTGCTGGTGGGACTGCAAATTGGTGTGGCCAATTTGGAAAGCAGTTTGGAGATTCCTGGGAAAGCTGGGAATGGAACCACCATTTGACCCTGCTATTGCCCTTCTCGGACTATTCCCTGAAGACCTTAAAAGAGCATGCTACAGGGATACTGCCACATCGATGTTCATAGCAGCACAATTCACATTAGCTAGACTGTGGAACCAACCCAGATGCCCCTCAATAGATGAATGGATAAAAAAAATGTGGCAGCTATACACAATGGAGTACTATGCAGCAATAAAAAATGACAAAATCATAGAATTTGCAGGGAAATGGACGCCACTAGAGCAGATTATGCTTAGTGAAGCTAGCCAATCCCTAAAAAACAAATACCAAATGTCTTCTTTGATATAATGAGAGCAACTATGAACAGAGCAGGGAGGAAGAGGGGGAAGAAAAGAGTAACATTAATCAGTGACATGAGATGGGAGGGAAAGGGAGAGATGAGGAAAATTGCATGGAAATGAAGGGAGGAGACCCTCATTGCTATACAAAATTACATATAAGAGGTTGTGAGGGGAATGGGAAAATAAACAAGGAGAGAAATGAATTACAGTAGATGGGGTAGAGAGAGAAGAAGGGAGGGGAGGGGAGGGGGGATAGTAGGGGATAGGTAAGGTAGCAGAATACAACAATTACTAATAGGGCATTATGTAAAATTGTGGATGTGTAACTGACGTGATTCTGCAATCTGCATTTGTGGTAAAATTGGGGGTTCATAACCCACTTCAATCTAATGTATGAAGTATGATATGTCAAGAGCTTTGTAATGTTGTGAACAACCAATAAAAATTAAAAAAAAAGAATATTTTTAATAAGATAGAAATGGAAAAATTTCCTCACATTAAAAATCAGGTAGATGTTAGCATACAGGAGGCATAAAGCAGACAAAATATACCAGATCACAAAAGAAATTATCTAGAAACCCCAAAACAAACCCCAAAGCTCCCAAATAGATGAAAATTACTAAAAGAGTAACAAGATAAATAAAAATAAAATCAGAATTAAAAATAGCAAACAAACAAAAATAGCAAACAAACAAAAATAACAAGAAGTATTAAATATGTATCTATAAAAACACTGAATGCAAGTGGTCTCAACTCCCAATTAAAATATATATATTAGCAGAGTAAATAAAATAATAATATTAATCTATATGCTGTTTGCAAGATATTCATCTCATAAGCAAATACACCAACAGAATAAAAAGAAAGGTTATATACATATACACACATATATTTCTCAAATGAAGTCCCCAAACAAGCAGAAACACTTACTCTTGTATCTGACAAAGCATATTTCATGCAAGAATAAGTCAGAAGAGACACAGAAGGCCATTAAATTCTGTAAAAAAAAATTCTAAAAGAAGATATAGCAATAGTAAATGAATATGCTCCAAATATTAATTACCATAATGTCATTTAAAAAACACTACTGGACATTAAATCCCAAATTGACTCCAATATGATGATAGTAGAATATTTCAAAATACCCTTATCACAAAAATAGAAGTAATTCAAACAAATAATTAATGAATATCACTGATGTAAAAAAATATTAAAAATTAATTGGACCTAATGGACATCTACAGAAGATTCCATCCCCCCAAAAGCTGATTTACCTTCTCAGCAGCTCATGCACGCTTTTCCAAAGTAGACCATATTTTAGGTCACAATGTAAGTCTTAGCACTTACAAAAAAAAAAAATTGATGAAATCCCATGCATCTTATCAGATCAAATGGAGTGAAACTAGAAATCAACAGTAGTAAAAATAATATAAATGACATAACACCTGGAGATTGAACAATAATCTTTTAAATGAAGACAGGATCATAGAAAAATAAGAGAGAAATCAAGAAATTTTTGAAAAAAGTTAAAACAGAAATACAGAGTGTCAAAATCTCTGGGACAGTATGAAAGCAGTTCTAAGAGAAAACATTATACAATTAAGTGTCTACATGAAAAAATAAGTAAGTTTTTGCTCCACCTTAAGGCCTTTGAAAAGGAAGAACAAAGTAATTTCAAGATTAGCAGGACAGGGGCTGGGGATGTGGCTCAAGTGGTAGCGCGCTCGCCTGGCATGCGTGCGGCCCGGGTTCGATCCTCAGCACCACATACAAAACAAAGATGTTTGTCCGCCAATAACTAAAAAATAAATATTAGAAAATTATCTCTCTCTCTCTCTCTACCTCTCTCACTCTCTCTAAAAAAAAAAAAAGATTAGCAGGACAGAAAATAATTAAGATGAGCAATAAATTTGAGGATAAGTTAATTGATACAAAAGATCAATGCAAAAAATATTGATTAAAAAAATAAGATGCATGATCCCTTAGCCAAAATAATGAGAGAGAGAGAGAGAGAGAGAGAGAGAGAGAGAGAGAGAGAGAGAGAACCCAAATTAACAAAATTAGAGATGAAAAAGGAGATCTCTCCATAAACACTGCTGAAATTTAGAGGATCATTAGAAACTACTTTGAAAACTTGTACTCCAATAATTTGGAATATCAGGAAGACATTGCCAAACCAGGAAGACATTGCCCAAATTAAACCAGGAAGATGCAGAAAACCTAAACAGACCAATATCAAGTAATGAAATTCAAACAGCAGTTAAAAGCTTTCCAACAATAAAAAAACCCTGAACCAGATGGATTCTCCTCTGAGTTCTACCAGAGCTTTACAGAAGAAATAACACCAGTCTTTCTCAAATTATTTCATGAAATTCAAAGTGAGGGAGCACTCCCAAATACATTCTAGGAAGCCATTATAACCCTGACACTAAAACCATACAAAGACATATCAAGGAAAGAAAACTGCAGACCAGTACTCCTAATGAACATAGATGCAAAAGCCCTTAATAAAATATTATCAAACCATTTTCAGAAACACATCATGAAGATAATACTCCATGGTCAAGTGAGTTTCACCCCAGAGATGCAAGGTTGGTTCAACATATGCAAATCAATAAGGGTAATTCATCTCTTAAATAGAATTAAGAACAAGAATCATATAAGCATGTCAATCAGTGCAGAAAAGGCTTCTGATAAAATCCAACGCCCATGTTAAAAAAAAAATTTGAAGAAATTATAGGTAGAAGGCATTTACCTTAATGTTCTAAAGGGTATATATGACAAATACAAATCCAATATTGTGCTGACTAGAGAAAATTTAAAGTATTAAATCATGAACAAGACAAGGATGTCCACTCACCACTTCTATTCAATATATATCTCAAAACTCTAGCCATTGCAATCAGACAGGAGAAGGAAATTAAAGGGTACATGAGAACAAAGAAGAAGTCAAACTAACTCCGTTTTCTGGTGACATTATCTTATATCTAGAAAACCCAAAAACTCCACCAGAAGACTTCTAGATCTGATGAATGAATTCAGGTAAGTAGCAGGATAGAACATCAGTACTCATAAGTTAATAGTTTTCCTATACTCCAATAACAATTCTGCTGATAAAGAAATAAGAAAAACCATTCCTTTCACAATAACCTTGGAAAAAAATTCAAATACTTGAGAATTAAATTAACCAGGGAGGTGAAAGATATTTACAATAACAATTACAGAACACTGAAGGGAGAAATTGAGGAAGACACTAGAAGATGGAAAGACCTCCTATGTTCTTGAATACAGGAAATTAATATTGTCAAAATGGCCACACTAACAAAGGCAATATATAGATGCAATGCAACCCCCATCAAAATACCAATGACATTCTTTACAGAACTAGAACAAACAATCCTAAAATTCATTTGGAAGAATACAAGACCCAGAATAAAAACAATCCTGAACAAGAGGAGCAATGCAGGAAGCATAACAATACTTGATCTCAAATTATACTACAGAGACATAATGGTATTGGCATCAAAATAGAAATGAAGAACCAATGCAATAGAACAGAGGACCCAGAGGAAAACCCACACAGATACAAGCATCTGATACTTGACAAAGGTGCCAAAAACTATGTTAGAGAAAACATTGCCATTTAAAAAAAAGAGTGCTAGAAATACTGGATATCTGTATGTGGAAGAATAAAATTAGATTCTTATATCTCACCCTGAACAAAAGTCAAATCAAAATGGATGAAGACTTAGGAGTTAGACCAGAAACTTTGTGAATGCTAGAGAAAACAGGGTCAACACATAAATATATAAATGCAGGCACTGTCTTCCTAACCAAGACTCTAGAAGCTCAAGAATTAAAACCAAGAGTCAATAATTGAATGGCATCAAATTGAAAAGCTTCTGCACAGCAAAGGAAATGATTAAGTACATGAAGAGGGAGAGAGTATACAAAATGGGAGAAAATCTTTGCCAACTGCTCCTCTGACAGGAGATTAATATCCATAATATAAAAAGAAAAAGAAAATAACTATATATATATATATATATATATAAATTCATATATATGTATATTAATTCAGATGTGTGTGTGTGTATATATATATCCCAATAAATAAATGGTAAAAGAACTAACAGGCATTTCTCAGAGGAGGAAACATAAATGTCAGTAAATATATGACCACAGAAATGCTCAACATCTCTAGAAATCAGGAAAATGCCTGAGATTTCATCTCACTCCAGCCAGAATGGTAATGATCAAGAATACAAATAATAATAAATGCTGGCGAGGATGTCGGGGAGACCGTACACTCATACATTGTTGATGGAAGTGCAAATCTGTTCAACCCCTTTGGAAAACAGAATGGATATTCCTCAAACAACTAGAAAGAGGATCACCATATGATCCATGTATTCCATTCCTTAGTATTTATCCCAAAGAACTTAAACCAACATACTATATTGATACAGTCACATTTATGTTTATAGTAGCACAATTCACAATCACCAATTATAGAACCAGCCCAGATGCTCATCAATAGATCAATGGATTAAGAAAATGTGATATATATCACACAATGGAGCTTATTTATCCAAAAAGAATAATGAAATTATAGCTTTTGCTGGTAAGTAGGTAAAACTAGATAATATCATGATAAGTGAAATAAACTAGACTCAGAAAATCAAGGGTCAAATGTTTACTCTCACGTAAAAAAGCTAAAGCAAAATATTCAGTTTTAACCTTAATTGAAAAGTTTTCTTGAATTTGGTGGTTCTGTTGTCGTAAATAGGTATTGGTTTTTAATTTCCTTGTAATCATATTTTTCTTTTTGAAAATCATAAGAGTTTTCCCTTGTCTTCAATAATCTTAAAAGTTACTGTAATATAATATTTTCCTCCTCTTATCACTCTTTTCAGTTCTTTGTCTTTCTAATCTGAAGTTATACATCATTCATTAATGGAAACAATTGGCAATTTTTTTCTTTAAATATTTTCTCTTAATATGTATCTTTTTATCTGTTCCTAGATGGATATTGCAAGTTTTATTACTCCATATATTTTGACTTCTGTATTTCCTTCTTTCTATCTCTTTATTCCCTATTAATTCATTTTGAGAGACTCCTTTAATCTTATCTTCCAGCTCAGTAAATCATTCTTCAATATATTCAGTAAGATCTCTTCAGTGGCAATAAGTAAATAGAAAATGAAATGGAAAATATATGCCATTGAGATAACAACAAAAATTGTCAATTGCAGAGAAGTTAATCTATGAAAAATTGCCTGAGAGGTTTATAGAATTCTCTTTAAAATTCTATTAAAAGATATCAAAGCATAAATAAATGAATGGACAGATCTAATATATTCATGAATCTAAGGAACAGAATTTGAAGGTTTTAATTGCCCTCAATTGAATTTATAAATTCATTGATATTCCAATCAACACCAATGTTAGATTTTGAGAGAAACATGACAAATTAATTCCAAATTTTAAACAGAAAGATACATTTTCATGACTCACTAAAATGATTTTCCAAAAGTATAAAAAGGAAATGCATTTTATTAGATATTATGACAAACACAGCAACACATGATAAGACTGTCGGTTTGGTACTCATTTGAGGATAGACTAATTGACTAAAAGAATGGAAGAATAAGAATTGAAGCAGGCTACTTGTTAATTGACAAGATATGTCACATAACTTCAGGGAAATGATAGAAATTTTTATAAACAAGACTAGCAAATTGATTTACCATGCAAATAAAAACAAAATTAAACTTCTAGTACATACCATTACAGAATAATTAACTCTAAATGGAAGAAGACAACATAGAAAAGTAACAGTTCCAAAGATGATATTCACTGCAACAAGATATAGAATTTCAAATCATAAGAGAAAAGCTTACATAATTTCATATTTGACTAATGAAAGAATTGTACAACATAAGTAAGGACTTTTATTTAATAACGGTCACTAGTGCAGATTTGTTTCCTGAAAAGTAGATCATGAAGACATAAATCAATCAGTGAGGGATTTATTATGGAGGGTTCTTGAGATCAGTGCCTGAAGGAGAAAAATAGGATTTTTTTTTAAAGGGAGAAGCAGTGCTGTGAATAGGCTGGGTCTAGATCTCCCTGCACTAATGAGGTCTGGGTGCAGGCTGCCCTGGGAATGGAAAGTGAATGTGGGCAAGGCAATTATCTCTGGCCAGTCATGCCCTAATGTCAGATGATTGTTCCAGTTTGTCTTCAAGGATCTTTCCTCACTACTGGGGAATAAGCCCTGTGTTCTTGAACCTAGGTCTATGTAATGTACCACAGGGTCCACTTCAGTCACTACATTGAGATTAAAGTGACAACTTGCAGTTGAATACTTACAATGAAAAAAAATACTAAAGACTAATCCGATAACTTCCATAAAACCTTTAAAATACCACAGAAGAGAAAATAACAGAAGGGAAAATATAATGATTAGTAAGAATGTAGTTATCTAAATTTCACTAATAACAAAGACTATTTTTTGGTTTTGAGGATAACCACATGCAAAGAAATAAGTATTTTTGAAGGTGATAATGTAGTAACTGGTTTGAGTTTTACTTGGCTCTACATAAAGAAATAGAAATGATGACTGAAGCAACTGTCTGCCCACGTTGGACAGCCACAAATCTAGGCCTACAATCTTTAAGAAAAAATATGAAATGACTCTCACTCTCATCTCTGTTTTCTACCTGAAGGAATTTCTCTATTTTTAGCATAAGGAAATAGAACATAGAGAATAGAAGTCCAGTTTGGCAGAGAAAACAAACTTGAATTTAGGACTGTTGAAATATCTAGGACTTGAGAGGGGCAAAATAATGAAGTGGAGTCTTTCACGGAAAAGAGGCCCCTAAAATCCGCATAATTGTTCACTCAAGTTCTTTGCCAATTTCTAAGCTGCTCATGTTTAGAATGAGATTCCGGATGGAACAGTAAAAATAACTAACTACAATGCTAAGAGATGAGTAGAAATTGTAGAAGTAGAATAGTAATGGAATTAAGTTTAGGCCCAGGTAGAGAGAAGAGACTTCAGTGAAAAGAATATATCCAAATAAAATCACAGAAGAAAGACACTGCAGGGATGAGAACTATGCTCCAGGAACAAAAGCTACGTCCTAGATGTAGTTTTATAATTAAAATAGATGTATCCTAACAAAGTTGAGCACCAAATTTGAAAGATCCAAGGGATCTGACACTAATTTGACTGCCTACTGGAACAAAACTCATATTCTGATAAATTAAACCTAGAGCCTTCACACATATTACCCATAATGTTCAGATATATATAAAGAAGCAGGTGAGGAAAATGAGAAGAAAAACTATCCATAAAAAGCAGTCATTGATATTATCTAGATATTTCAATTATCTGACAAAACCTTTGAGATAATAATGTTTAATGTGGAGGAAAAAATAAACAAAAATAATAAAATTCCTTACATATTTTATAAGTACTTATATACTATTGGAATGCTTAAGAAGAATCTAATGGACTCAGTGGAGTACAGAGTTAATTATCAACTGAAATGACTACAGTAAGTATTAGAGTGGATACAAGGGAAAAAAAGAAATATAAGGAAAATAAAGGACCTTTTATTGGGCATTGAAAATAGCATGGCAAAAACTGAGAAATACACTGAAAACCAGTTAGAAATCAGAGAGGGAGGAGAGGAGAGGAGAGGAGAGGAGAGGAGAGGAGAGGAGAGGGGAGGGGAGGGGAGGGGAGGGGAGGGGAGGGGAGGGGAGGGGAGGGGAGGGGAGGGGAGGAGAGGGCTGTGTATATTGTCTCTTTAATGATGGGGACTATATTTTTGGTTGAAAGTTAATGTGCTGCAATATGTATGCTAATATTTTCTGTTTTTTCCTTGAATCAATTCTATTAGTTCATACTTTTCTATATTGTTTTTCATTTCATCTATGTTTTCAAAATATTAGCCAAGAATTATTTGTGACATTTTACTTAAGTAAAAATATACAGCTATTATACACATCTGTTCTTTGGCATTCTAAGGTTGACATGTCCCTTAACTCATTTTTATTAAAATTACTGAAATTACTCTATTCCATGTTTTCCAAAATTTGTTTATTTTTTAAACAATATTTATTTTTTTCTTTATTTTGTTTGTATTAATATCATGGCCTTTTTTAAAACCATTTTTCCACTTTGTTGCCATTTCTTCCATTTCATCCTAAATTTTAGTTGACTAATTTTAAATCTATCTTGTAATTTACTGAAATTAAGGCAATATTTCTCACAGTTCTTTTAACTGTATCCTATAAGATATGATATGTGGTAATTTCAATTATTCTTTCTTAATATTTCATAATGTCCATTGCAAAATTACTTTTATAATTTAAATAATTTTAAAAGGATTTGTTGATTTCCACATGGATTTTTTGACATTATTAATTTATTTTTAATTTACTGTGATTTTTTTTCCACAAGAGATAAAGTTAAGGCCCATCATAGAATCTCCTTCATGATGGTCACCAGATTCAAGGTATACAGCTTTTTAGGAGAAGAGGATTATTGAAATAAGCAAGGGTGCCTACTGCTGTGACTAGTCCCAAGACCATGGCTGACATCTATCACCTTCTCCTTCACTACCTACTTTACATTGGCTCATCCTTGGCCATCTTTTGGCTGTTCTGAAGGGCTTGCTTATAAGAGAGACTTGGAATTTGACTCCTAGTTGTCTAAACTCTTAGTTTCCTTTTCTTTGTGTGGCAACCATCTTACAATATGGAACTGTATGATCCATATCTACCAGTGTTTATGCTCCAGTACAGTATACTAATGAATTGAGTAAGATTTTACCTATTTGACTGATAGAATATAGTAATGCATGACTTTCAAGGCTAAGGTATAAAAAACATTGCAGCTTCTGCCTTAGTCTCCTTTAATAGTCAATCTTGGTTCTCTGAGCCATCATCAAAGCCATGCAATTACCCTGAGAGTGATAAGCTCAAGAGATCTAATTCACAGGCCCTGAAACACTTGAGTCCCGCATACATAATGAGAGATGCATAAGCAGTCTCCAAGTGTGTCAGCTCCCATGCATTCAAATCCTCATGACCTCAATTAGCTCATAAAGATATGTCAATTGAGCTCTACCCAAATTAAAAATCAATGAACAAAATAATTTTTGTTCTGAGTCACAAAATTGTACACATAAACACATATATGCATCTATCTATCTATCTATCTATCTATCTATCTATCTATCTATCTATCTATCATCTATTCATATTGTGTAGCCATGGTCACTTTAGTTATCCGTTTACAGTTATCACAGGTAGAAAAGCTTATAAATTCATTATGTTCTATGCAGTATCTTCCACATTCTCAATGTATAAGAGCTGTGACCTGTTCTGACAATTAGGGTTGAATACCCCACCAATAATGTAAAATTTTTCCTTGTTTACTGATCCACCAACATGAAGACTAGCATTATTTTCATTTGGTTTAGCATCAACATATCACATCAATTTGTCTTTGCACCAGCCTAAGTTCTTCTGTGTTAATTGACTGTTAGAAATACCATAGAGGCTAAAGGTATAAATTGAGATAGAAGTGTTGATGTAACCGAGGTAAGTGATATGGAAGTCTCAGTCATGTGTCTGTCTAATTTACTAGTGTTCCTAGAGATGCTCAAGCTGAAAAGTGAATGTTATTCCTGCTTTTGCCTGATCAAGAAATGATGGATCTGACAATACACAGCTCAGAAAAGGAAACTCCATTTCACAGGCACTTAGCATCCCAGGGTAAAGCTATTAGTCTTTAATAGGACTCTAGAGTGGCGGGAATGTTTATTTGCATTGAGATAAGTTCTTTCTTTTATTTTCCTGAAAAATCCTAGAAGCTTCTCAGAGACTCAAGGTAACTTTTTTTCCTATAGCTAGCTTTACCTCCATCAATTATGTTGGGTCATAAGCCCCAAATTGCTAAGCAGTTCAGGCTTGAATAATCATGAGACTAAAGTCTCTCAAATCTTAGGAAGCTTATCTCCAATCTCTGACATCTGTGTCTTTCTAGGATGTCTTCTATACTTTCCTTTTTCTGCTCAGCATATCCAACAATCACAATTTCATCAATGTGCTGGTTGAGTGTTGGTTCTATTGTGGATTGTCAATATGATCATGCATTACCAGGATGATCAAGATACCTGCATTCTCTGCTATGACAATGGAATAGTGGCCCTAAAATAGAGAGAAAATATATTCTGCAGTTCTTGCCATGGAATAAAAACTAAACTTTGTCCTGTTCATTGAAGAGAATTGGAAATATATATATATATATATATATATATATATATATATATATATATATAAAATTTTTTTCCAGATCAGTAGTCCTATAAAAAGTGCCAAAGCCTGTGTTAATCTACTGTCACTTAACCAAGGAGTAGCCCCAATAACAGCTTTTGTGGCAGATGGTATAATATAGCAACTGTGAAGCTGCAACTGGGATTGCCACTTAGATAAATGTTTAGTAATAATACTGTCATCTACCAAGACCCATTTCATTTATGCAGGGTACATCTAGGTGAAGCAAATGGAAATATGATGTGAACCATCACTTCTTTATTCATTATGTCTTTGATGCTATTATTGGTACTAATGTCAGCAGTTCTTTCCATGATAGCGCATTACTTATTTATAATTTCCTCAGGTTGGGAGTGTGGTTTCTGAAGCTTCCACTTGTCTCTTTATGTCCTAATGCCCTTTATTCCACAGGCCATAATATATGTGTTGTGTCAGGTGATAAATATTTGTCTTTCAAGCATACACATGGGAACTAAGGAAATAACCATAGATTGGTAGCAAATATATTTGAATGCACTTGAGCAGGACTTGGGCCAAACTCAACTTTTTCTCTCATTTACCCAGAGAAGTGCAGTGGTGTTTCAGATCCCATGAAATCAGTGTCAACTCAGGCCTCTATATAACTATCCTAGACTTGCCTGCATTTTTCTATTCCAGTGTTTGGTTACCCTGGAAATGGTTCTAGATCTCTTTGGACAATAATTGAGGTCATATTTTACTGTATACACTTCAGGTGGAATTGCAGGCTTTTTTCTCGAAGTGATCATGCTCTTCAATCAATCAGCTCTAAACTGAAGAACCTACCTATATCTGAAAATTGGATTAAGAGGCACAATTTCAGTTTTCACAGTTTTTGTCAATTTGTTGATTGATTGATTGATTGATTGATTGCGGTACTGGGGATTGAACCCAGAAGCACTTTACCCCTGAGCTACATTTCCAGACACTTCTTGTTGCTTATACTCATAATAGCTGCCATTCTGACTGGAGTAAGATGAAATCTTGGAGTGGTTTTGATTTGCATTTCTCTAATTGCTTGTGATGATGAACATTATTTCATATGTTTGTTGATTGATTGTATTTTCTCTTCTGAGAAGTGTCTGTTCATGTCCTTGGCCCATTTATTGATTGGGTTATTTGTATTTTTGGTGCTTAGTTTTTTGAGTTCTTTATATACCCTAGAGATGAGTGTTTTATCTGATGTGTGAGGGGTAAAAATTTGTTCCCAAGATGTAGGCCCTCTATTCACCTCACAGATTGTTTCCTTTGCTGAGAAGAAACTTTTAGTTTGATTCCATCCCATTTATTGATTCTTGATTTTATTTCTTGGGCTATAGGAGTCTTATTAAGGAAGTTGGTACCTAATCCCACATGATGTAGATTAGGGCCTATTTTTTCTTCTATTAGACACAGGGTCTCTGGTTTTATTCCTAGGACCTTGATCCATTTTGAGTTGAGTTTTGTGCATGGTGAGAGATATGGGTTTAATTTCATAGCTTAGTTGGTAGAGTGCTTACTTTGCATGCACAGGGCCCTGGGTTCAATTCCCAGGAACCCCCTCCCCCCAAAAAAATCCTTAAAAAATATTTCCAGCCCTTTTTGTTTTTCCTTTTTTTAAAAAAATTTTTGAGATAGGGTCTTGCTAAATTGCTGAGAATGTATTCAAACTTGCCATCCTCCATAGTAGTACATTTCTGTAGGTGGATTACAGGCCTCTAAGGCCTAAGAACATAAATTATTACCATAAATCTTGAAGGACAAAGAAACCTGATGGCAAGTATAGTAATTGCATCTATTGTGTGTGTGACTCTGCCTCTGCTGCGTTCTCACCTCAGCTATCTTGTCATCTCTATTGTATTAAAGAGCCCATTATAATAGCAATAATTCCTGCCATCAACTGCAAATTGCAAAGTACAGCCATCAACAACCAAGATTCTTAAAGATATTGGTGAATGTTTTAATCAGCTTGTAATCACTGTGACCAAATACTCAACAAGAACAATTTAGATCAGGAAAAGTTTATTTTGGTTCACAGTTTCAGAGTTCAGTCCATGGTTCAGCCCAAGGTGAGGTAGAACACCATATCTAAAGGGCAAGGTGAAGGAAAGTAGTGCAGGACATGACCATTAGAAATCAAGGAGAGAGGGGTGTGGTGGAGTGGAGAGAGAGAGAGAGAGAGAGAGAGAGAGGGAGGGAGAGGTGGGGGGCAGAAGCAATGCCCATCAGGGACAAAATATAAGCCCCCAAATTATGCCCACTATGACCTATTTGCTCCAGCCACACCCTACATGCCCTTTGCTACCACTCAGTTAATCCATCTGTGGATTAATTAACTAATTAGGTTACAACTCTCATTATCATTATACCTGTGAACGTTCTTGAATTCTCATTCATGAGATTTTGGAAGACTCCTCATATTCAAATGATAACACTGAATGTCTTAGCAGTTTCTTCCTTATTGAGTGTCCTCTGCCTCGCCCCAGGGATGTTAATCTGGTTGGGGTGCTTCGGTCTTATATAGTAATTCATTAAATGTTTTCCCATCTTTTGGATTCTTATGATCCCTTTAGCAATATTATGTTAGGAAGTTTCAGATTTTTCTTTATATTTTGCTATATCCAAGCTTCAAGGAACTGTCCTAGCAAAAATATTTCAAGACAAACCTTAGTTTCATTGCCACATGATCAAAGCCTAAGACTTACAGTGCCTCCATTCAATAAATTCTCCCATACCTAGCCTTGTGTTCCACTTCTTGTTGTACAGCTCTGAAGCTCTACTCTCCCATTTTTTCTCAAGTTTCTGCCAGTACTTATTAGTAAGATATGTCAATTCCTTTGCTACATAAACTGTTTCCTTGTAAAATTGATTATAATTCTCTGATAAGGTTGTGTTGAACCCTTACTGTAACCATTAACTAGAAGCAATGAAGAGAGGTATATAAATCATGAATGAAAACATTATCTTGAGATATACTTGTCTCAGAGAATGTCATTACATAACCTTCTATGGCTAGGATAAGAGGGCTTCCCTTGATTATTATGAAGTTTTTAAAAAAATTGGGAGTTCAAAAATTTCAGATTTATCTACTCAAATAACCCTGTTTTGTCCAATGTACCATTTTCTTCTTCTAAAACCACATGTGTTCACATAGGGGTCTCTTGAATCTATGCATTCAGTGAGCACTGAGGCTCTGTCACCTTTCATTAGATCCTGAATCTGATTTTCATCATGTTCTTCCATGTTACATTTGAAGGTGAAAGACTCCCTAAAAACTTCCTTGGAAGTGCACTGGATTTCATATTGTTCCTTGTTTTAGTATTTGGCTGATTTGAGCTTAGCATTTAACTTTTTCAACATTTGTAGTGCCAATTAAGAGAAATCAGCTCATACAATTCTGTAATTATTGCTGGTCATATACATTTAAAACACCACTACCATCATATATTTTAACACTTCTCCTTTCACCTGTATTTATTCCAATTAAACAAAGGTAAAAACCAGGAATTTTCACCATTTTATTTACCACTAGCACTGAACCTTCATTGTTATCAAAACAGTGAGTAATGCTGCTCTAAAATCCCAGCTTTATTGTCTACTTTAAAAGAATATTCTCATTATCAACTGTCTTCCCCTAAGGTCTCCAAAGAACAAGGCCCAAGGTAGAGAATTAGGTATCACTCTAATTAGATGATGCATTTTCAGGGTTTAGGAGTGAGAAAATAGGAAAAAAAAACAATAAAAGAAGGGGTCAACATGCTGGTCACTACTTATTTATAGTATAACTGCCCATCCATGTGGCACTGTCTCTAAAGAAGCTAAATAAACGAGTGAATATTAGGGTGTTTTATCTAGGAAAGGTAAAGGTCCAGAACTTATCTAGTCTGTCTTATCTCCTACTGACCAAAGTTACATTCCATGAGAAATCATTTCCCTTGCACAATAGGCTGCATATGAATGAGGAGGGCAAAAAAATTTACTAGCATAGTTCAGACCTCATCATCAACATAAAAGCCTGAGTCAGGTGGAAAAATATACATAGCATGGGCATGAGGCAAGATATCATGAGTTGTGCATTCAAGGAGTTGATTAGTGCCCATGCAAAGCAGCAGTTGGTCTAAAACATGTGACTAGATGTCTAGAGACGATGAAGCTGAATGATATTTAAAGTATTTGGTTTAATTTTGATTATGTTTATGAAAGGAGAACATAAATAAGTTTGTTTTGTAAGTAAGTCTGATATTCTTTGCCTGTTGATATTGATACCACTTGTGCTCACTAGTAACTGAATCTACATTAACTTCTCATTAAGTGATGTACTTTGTGCTATTTTGCTTTTATCTTTGTTTTCGATAATTTGAAATTGCACTATGCTTTTCAATTTTTTAAAATTTGCTGTTTAATTCAGGAGTTTTAAAAGAATGGAACATTTAAGATTTTGTTCTGGGCTTACTTTATATTCTTTAATAAATTGTTTCATTATATAACATTTTAGCTTTAAATAAAATAAGTTAAATAACTTTTAATTTCATGTTATGTAAAACAATAAATGTGCCTTTACTAACCCATCTGTCTAACTACAGATCTTTTCTAATTCAAGATGTGGTACAGATTGTAGGTTACAGGTATTATTTATTTTTATAAGTAAATATGTTCTTTTTCAAGTGACATTTGTGATTATTAAATTCAGTTAATATTTGTACAGAAATTAATTGGACTTCTTCCCAAGGCTCAACAAAAGTCCATTGATACCATATTTTCTGTTTCTACTTCTCAATTTTAATTAATTGATTTTCCCCATTATGTGTTTGAGTTAAATTTTTAAGGTATCTATATTACTGCCTTAGTTTATGAACCATTGCATATCATAAAATAAAGACAATTTCATCACCATTTATTCCCCAGTCTTGTCTCTCTCTAGAAAAGGAAAAAAGAGAAATAGCTCTATAAGCATCCATCCATTATCTTTTAGTATTTGAGGTTGCAAATGTTTAATTTTTAATCCAGCTTGGAATTCACCAAAGGTTTCTTGTATTTTTTCTGGTCCTTGTGTAACATATATATTTTGGGGCCAGAATTTTAATACCATAATTTCTTTGTCTTAACATTACAAAAAGTGTATAAGGATATCTGCATTGTTAAATATTCTTGGATTGTCTTCTTTAGCTATAGATATTTTAAAAGCATTTATTCTGCTTTTTCTAGCTAAGTCCTTTCAAGACATATCTTAGGATAATTCTTCCCTTCTAAGATGAAGAATTTCTGTTCTGCATCACAGTTTGTTTGCATTAGTTCTCTATATTTAGTTTGCGTGTGTGTGGTGTTCTATGTGTCCATCCTTGAATAAAAATTGCTCAATCCTAATTAATAGCCCTGGTTAGCCTATTATTAATGAACATGTGTTCCTGAAGTTATCTCTTGTTGCCAACTTAAGTGACAATAGAAACCTTCTTAAAATGGAAAGCAAATTAACGTACAGAATATTTTAGAACAATTACTGACTTTTAACAGGCTTGACTTGTAGTGAAGAGAAAATTATTGTTTTTTTGGGGGGGGGTGTCTGCGATTGAACCCAGGGGCACTAACCACTGAGCAACATTCCCAGCCCTTCTAATTTTTTTTTTTTTTTTTTTTGAGACAGGGTCTCTGTAAGTTACTTAGGGCCTTATTAAGTTTCTGAGGATGGCTTTGAACTTGTGAGCCACCCGCCACCCGCCTCAGACTCAAGAGTCACTGGGAATACAGTGGAATGCCAGTGCATCACAAGGAATCTTAATCTGTTGCTTTGCTTTCTCTTTTAGGATGAAAGTTTATTTTTATATTCAGCTTGTCTTTATTTAAATATCTTTTGCTGAAGCAGTACTTGGTAATCTTACACACCTCCCAGTAATTGTTCATCAGCACTGTCCTCACATATAGGTAACACCACACTGCAAGTTTCCATGTGCCAATTTTCTCCTAATTCTCCAATCCTATTATTTTACTGGGATCTAAATTTTCAGAGTTTCTTATGGCTATGAGTACATGGGGGATGGTAAAATATAAGAAGGCAATGTCCCCAGCTAACATTAAAAGCAAATTACATTTCATGAAATGGATGGCTGTTCAAATGTCTGCATACCTGTACTACAGATGGGTTGTGAGTGTGAATTGTGGCCCTGCTCAGCTTTCTTCTTTAGCACTGCTCACAGTTCAGAGGCCAAGTATGTAGAGACTTCCAGTTGTTTCTCAGTCCAGCCAGTATCTATATAATTCTGGCCATGGCTCCCACATACTGAGGAACAGTTATCTTCTTTCTTTTCAAGTATTGTTTGACAGAGTGACTTTTCATTTTTCTTCCTTTTAAAAGGTGATTGAGAGGGGGCATGTCAAGGATGGCTTATGTGATGTTTCAAGCAATCATTTTGCTTCTCAAGAGAAAATAACATCTGCATAAGGAATGACTTTGAAAAAGGAAATATCATCAGGGGGCTTCAGTTACTGATCTGTGAAGTGGTTATATTTACATTTTTTCCCATCAACTTAAAAATCCCCAGACATTAATTGTTCTTGATACTCAGAGTGGCTGACAGCCAGAGGGGAAATCTGGGGATCAGATAGAAGAACATGACTTGGCTCTATAGAGAAATATATCTCTTCAACTGGATATTTTACCATGAGATAAAGGAGTCAGTGTTCATACATGTACACACACACACACACACACACTAATGAGGACAAACTTAAGACAAAGAAATTATTAAATTATTTTAATGGCATATATATTAGAATCTATTTACTTTGAAAGTAGAATTTGGAAAGAGATATTTAAAGAAGAGCTGTAAATAGTTGTAAATGTCCCTTCATGTTCCTTCATGTCCCTTCATGCAAACATACACATGCACACTTGTACACACACATAAACACACACACACAACAGGATTTTTCTATTTTACTAAAAAAAATATATTAAACATTCAAATGTTTGGTAATGAAAAGATTGTAAAAAAAAAACTTTTCAAAATCACAATGAGATAAAGAATTCTGAGGTTTTTTTTTTTTTAAGATTTGACAGGATTTTTGAGTCCCTCAGATTCATCCTCTAAAAAGGATATGCTTATCAACTTAGTGACATTGTATGAATTATGATGCATTTATATGTGTGTAATAGATGTCAATTTCTGCAGCTTAACCTTATAATAGCAATTTATTTTCATAATAAAAAATGTGAAGGTAGGGAGAATAGGTCCCTTTTATCTTTCTGCTCCATCTTTCTTATAGACAAGCCTTTATCTTCATGTTTGACATATCTTGTTGGCAAGATGGCTTCTCTTCTTCAGCTGTACATTGGGTTAAAAAGAGAAAGAAAAAAGGAGGTGTCTGTATTATGGAAACAAAAGTATTCCAGGAATCTCCTGCTGGGTTTGTACCGGTATCTCATTGCCTCTATTAAGTTACATGGCCTCTGTTGGCGCAGAAGTCTGAGAGAGTCAATATTTTATCTGGAAACATTGCCATTTTGTGCAAAAAATAACTTCTATCCCTATAGAATAAGGTAAGAATAGCTTTTGGTGTCAAGATTCATTGAACTAGAATGGTATATAATCACAACTAGTACTATTAGGTGGCCTAAAGTTTGCAGGGTAAATCTGAATGTTGAAACTCATTCATTTTTGCTATATTTGAATTACTTCTTATAGCTATTGCAACAAACTTTTCAATATACTTTTTTTTTCTTAGCCTCATATAAGTGAAAATGAGGTCATTGCAGGATATTAATAACTTTTACATACTACAACATTGTTTTTCATGCACCTTGCCTAAAGGATGGCTCTAGGGCTCCTGTTATGATAAACACCAATCTCCTACGGACAACATTTAATTTCTAAGTCATATGACCCATCCTCAAAATCTCAAGGATTTTCTGAGTTAATTACCAATGTCAGTTTAAAATAATACTTGTTTAATGCTTATATCTGTGAGACTATTACATCTTGAAGAATATAAGCATGAAACATTCTTTCAAGATACAATTATTTTGTATATTTCTGCTAACATTAACATCTGAAATCCAGTATTTGATGGACTACTTTTTAGAGTCTTAATATTGTCACCTCTTAAGTAATACTTTTTGCACTTATAAAAAGAAAATTTCTTAATTGTATTCTATCTTCCATTGAAATGCAATTCTTAGGTTCTATGCATTTCTAAAAATCTTTATATTGTTGATAATCAAGATGGGCAGATTTTTCCATGACATTTAGGTAGTAGGAAAGGGAGAGTAAAGATAGGATACTTGTTCTATGATTCTATCTAAATGGTTCTCAGATGTGAACATAATACAATTTTTTTTCTGAATGCAAATTTAATAGTAATTCATATCTAATATAATTTGATATTATAGATTTACATGTAATTTCAAATTGTCTATGAATTTAATTAGAATTAATTTTATCTCATCTTACACATCTTATTGAATACATTTTTCAAATCTAATTCCAATTTGAGATGATTTGTGATTTCTAAACATTTACATGCAAGTGTGTTAAGGTATCCAATATATCACATGACATGTGGGGTTTAGATAAAATAAGATTTTCTCCAATTATAAAGGAAACCAAGTAACCACCTTGTGTATAAAAATGTTTCCCTTATTTGCTTGTAGCTAACACATTGAGGGAAAAAAGTATATGTGAAAATGCAATTGAGGAAATAACCAAATAGGAATTTTAAAAAAGAAAAGAAAAAGAAACTCTATAAAAGACAATGTGCTTCATATGCTACATTATACATATGCAGATAAATGTATATTTCAGATATATGATATATGAATATATAAATATATGATATTCTGAAGAAGCAAAACTGGTAAAAGAAATTCGATCATCAACTTTGTTTTCTATTATAATGCCCCTTGAGATCTGCTCTGTAGGGTAATTCTTCTCCCCCTAGGTAAATCCATAATTGGGCTCCCATAGCTATCTTAAATATTGAAAATTTTCTTTTCTTGGCACTTTAGTCATTTAAACTGTTTCAGTTTTGGAGCTGATAGGTGTAGCCAGAGCAGTGATAAAAAACCTCCAAGCTTTATTCAAAATTAAAGCTTCTGCATTCACCTAATCAGTCATGCTATTGAAGATAGGTCTCCAGAACAAAAGTAGGACCTAGATGGGTACTTCAATTCTTTCCTCTTCTCCACAGTTGCAACTTACACTGTTTCTGACCACACCAAGGTTCAAGTTGGGAGAGGAAAAGAGAAGAGTCTAGAGCACAGGAAATCTCCTGCATGCTGATGCTTTGTTGAGCTGCCATGGATGCTGTCTGGGCTTGGTAGGGGTCAAAGCTGATTCTTGGTCTCCTGTCCTTTGCAGAGTGTTTCAGTTCACTGCAGGGTTCCTGAGGCCATTTGCTCCTTTCCCTTGGCTGAATTTCACTGACAATGATTTAGCTAGCAGCAGTCTATCTCTCCATAGACTGTCTCTGTTGGAATTATACTGACTTTTCAGCAGCCCTTTGGGACAAAGCCCAATTAAGATGACTCCAGGCCAATTTTTCACCTACATATGTGTACAACATACCTGTGCATATATTTTTGGTACATTTTCAGTTATAAACTTAAGCAACTGTTCAAAGCAAAGCCCACTAGTGTTGCCTTAACATAGATAGCATCAGTAGTTTCTTCTTTGTTTCTACCTCCCCATACATATCTATTCATCTCAAAATTCCAGGTATAATGAATGCTTACTTTGATTTTTCCATATGGGGAAAGGTGTTGGGGAATATTGGAAAGAGTTTTTGTCATATTTTTTCCACTCCAGCACACTCTACAACAACACTGCAATCATCTACCATATAATAGCTAGATCACAGAGGTAGCTAATGTTGTCCTCCAGTAACAAGGATTTTGTGATACATTATGTTTAACTACCAATAGTACCTGTTTGGGATTTGGTCTTTCCAAGATCAGCATTATTACTTTCTAGGCCCATTTTATGTAAACAAATAGGTTCCCTTTAAAAAATGTTAAAGTTTTGTTAGTAATAAACCAATGATTTGATTTTATCTTGTGAAAAGTAAAGGGAATTTTGCTAATTTGAAGCAATAGTATGAATTCTTTGTTTTAATATTTAGATGTTTATTATATAAAAATAAATACATTTGAAATAAGAAATGTCACTATGAACTTCTTATTTTAATGTTTCGATGTGTTCATTATATTACATACAAATGTATTTTGAATATCTATTTATAGCTCAGTCCTCCGAGAGGGCCTAAAGCAATGGCCAACAGATAGCATATATGAGCCAAATTACTGAATTCTGTTTTCTAAATAGTATGTGTTTTTGAAAAAAGCCAGAGATTCTGAAGGATAGGTATATTCCATAACTTGTGAAGAGAAGCAATATAAATTTGGAGAAACTTGTTATAACAGAAAACAAGGAATGGCTCAAAGAATCAGAGGTCCAAGACAAAAGGGCAAGGAAACCACATTCAAGGAACACCTATTGGCCAAATCTGGGAAAATTTGAGGGTCAATATCAGGGATGCTGGTAGTACAGTCTAACCTAGCAAAGTAAGTAAGAATCTGGGAGTCCATACTGATATACACTTTAAAAATAAGTAAATAAAGAGACAGCTACTAGCTCATTCATTTATTGAGACTAAAAAGAACCTGCATAGCAAAAAATATCCCTAGTCGGTGTGTAAAATCTAAAACAAAAGCCAGTCACTTGGGTCCTCATCTCCCGAGACACTGTAATATCAAAAACTTTGTGGGGGAAAATATTTTTGTATTACAAGTATGTATTTTCAATTCTGCTGGGTTGGTTTTTTTTATTTTTTTTATTTTATTGTTGGTTGTTCAAAACATTACATACTTTTTAATATACCATATTTGCTGCTGGGTTGTTTTAATGTCATGTCTCTGACATCTATTTCAGTATGATGCTACCCTTCTTCCCTGATAGAAACTACTTTTGACTTGGCCTGCAAAAGGTCCATTATGATGTATTGATTACATGGTCATCTTATCTCCTAATTTATTACTTGAGAACATATCAAGATAGTATCTCAGTAAATGTGAGAGTCTATCAAAGGAAGCATAATATGTATTGTTTCATAATATTTACTATAAAATCTGGAGGATATCGGGGTTTTGTGAAGTCTGAAACTTATACAATTTGGGAAGCACTCTTTAAGAATAAAAACTCAAAATTGCAAACACAAACTTAGATGTAAAAACAAATATTTATTTAGAATAAGAAATGACATCTCAATAAATTACTGAAATTATACAAAACAGTGTTAAAATTATAATCCCACAAATATGACATAAACAAGAAAAAATTGCTTTTTAAATAATTAACAGCCTGCCATACTTCTTTAATATATTGTTCCCTATACAATTTGGTTCAATATTCCCTGATCAAATCATTAAATGACTGATGATAATTTTGTGATATCAAATATTCTATGGTAAGAATAGAATGATAATTTAGTTTCTCACTTGATGAAACATTTTAAAATTATTAACATCTTAGCTTTTAAACTTTGCAATTGGTTATTGAAAATATGATGTAACCATTTAAGATTACTTTTAAATTTTGGAAAAAAATCTCTATCATTTCTTTTGTATTTAAGCCACAACATGAAAATGTTATTTCAGGGGTTGTGGTAGAATAAATAATCTTTTATGCTTTTTGAAATAAGATTAACCAACCCATTTATAGATGACTTCATGTCACCATGCTTATTGATCAATGTGGGGTTAAACAAGTATTCCTAGAGCCATCCCATTCCACTAAGGGACAACTAGACACCACCTAACTCTACACAAAAGGACAGAGAGCACAAAGTATAAGTCACTGAACTTATACTAAATGTATTGACTCAATTTACCTTTGGGCAGATCCCGAAGTCAGAATGAAAACAGATTGATTTTGTGGATTTTACATATCCTATAACCCTATGAACACATTGTTAAACGCTTCTCTTGGCCATGGAAGGTGAAAGTGCAAGTGAGGGGATCTAAAGCTTGTGTTTTGGGAGTTGCTGATAACCTTGTGCTGCAAATGTACTGGGACCAGTCTTTATTACCACTGAAATTATCTCTGTTTGTTTTTCCCAGGTGTATTTATGCTCCTCCATAAAGTAGTGCGTAGATTCAATTCACCCCATCCATCATCCCACAAAATATGTCTTGAGCTTCTCTGTGTGCCAGACCTATTCTAGGTACTGGGAAAGGAGCAGAGAACAGAAGAGGAAATGTCTCATTTGATAACATGTCTCATCTCCCATTCTAGAGGGAGAAGATGTGCAATAAAATGAAATGTATAAAGGTGGTTTTAAATAATAAGTTTTCTCAAGGAAATGAAACAGGTTCCTGAAAGAGAATAGACTGGCAAAAGAGTGGAGGGAAGGGAACTATATTAGATGAATGGAAGGCAGAAGGTCTCCGTGAACTCTACCCAGACCTAAAAGTGCAAAACTTGGATGCATGAGGATATGAGGAAAGAACATTTCAGGTAGAGGAAAGAGCCAATGAGAAATATGTTTGAATGGTGTAAGTGTCAGGAACAGAGGTATCACGGGATACAGTGAGCAGAGGAAATTCAATGTCTATTCGGTTCTCATGAACTTGAATTTCAATTTATTTTCCCTAAGAATCCCTTCAAAGATATCTTTCAGAGAAATGCCTGGTGCTCACATAGATTGATACACCTGAGATAAGGGTAAAAGAAACTGTGTTGGCTGGTGTGACTGATGAAAAGAGGTAAAAGTGAAGAGAGATGAAATTAGCTTTAGTTCTTTAATTCTTTTCCTTTCCTGTTCCCTTGATGTTGGCTCAGTTCACTGAGACAGTAACCATGGCATTCCACTTATACTTGGTAGAATTGGAAACCACCAGAGAGATTTTCCTAAGTGAACCTCCTGAATGTCCTTGCTTTACACGTATTATCTCCTTGGGATTGGCATCAAAAAATATGCTTGTGGAAAAACCTCCTGGAAAATGCATGACTGTTTCCTTTTCCTAACTCTCTTGCCACATCTCCCATCATCTCACCTTCCTATCTTCACATACAGCTCTTCCATTTCTGCCAGGGACATAGAAGTTGAAAGAGCCTTCAGGTTCCAAGTTATGAACACAAGTTCCAGTAAATATAGTGCAATGAGTGCTTCGAATATAATTCTACCAGTCTAACTTAAGAAGGGAAAAAACTAACCACACAAAACATGCTATTAAATCATGATTTCCATAAAGTGATAACTAGCTTTCACTGCCAATATATTTAAGTGTGGGCTGAACATCCATCATAAAGTATGGTAAACTGAAATACTGAATTGAAAATTATAGGCCAAAAATGACTCAATCTTTACATATTTCCATGAATCTAATTTGCATCCACTTTGACTAATCATAATTCAATTTAATGTTTTATTGTTTTGAATGAAATAATGATAAATATTCTAGTGGATATTGGCTTTTAACTAGAACAAATATATCATGGAAATTGTACTGAAAGTAAATGCTAAATTATAAATTGTTCTGAAGATATATACTATGCTGGACTATATGTACTCTAGGATGAATTAATAGTGTCTCTGTCCTAAGGAAACTCACAAGTGATAAAAGGAGAAATGCGGACTAGTAATTGTGAAGCAGTGTTTCAAATGCACAGATGTTAGTAGCATAAAGATTTAGCAATTCTATAGGTGGTGGACAGAGGACAGTGAGAGCAGGCTCCCTTAGGAGGAAATGCTTGAAGCAGAGTTCATCAGACAAAAAAATAACAAATGAGAAGAATACTAAACAAAGAAACAATAATACAAAGTCTCAGAGGCATGGATTAGCATGCCTCAGGGGAGAATTAATTTTAAGCAGAAATCAAATTGTGAAAGATCTCAAAAACTAATGTATAAAGTAATCCAATTGAATGCATAAATCAGTGAAAGTTAGAATTACCTACTTACTCTGACAAGCTAAGTTCCCACCTCAGGACGTAAATATATTTTCTTCTCTGCCTAAAAAGCCTTTCTCCAAACTTTTTGCGAAATTGAATACTGTTTATTGTTCAAGTCTTGGTATAAAAATCACTTGCTAGGAGAAGCTTTCCCTTACCAATTAAAGTAGTACTACTCTACCACACCCACCTGCTAACTTTCCATTTTCTTTGCATGTGAAGCTTTCAGTATAGATAGAATGGAAACATACAATAAATACCAATTTTACAACTCTCTATAACATGCCCACATCCCCTTGTTTTCTAATCTTTACACTCCTCCAAATTAGACTGAGAAAATCTTGGAAATTGCTAAGCAACGTTTGGTGTAGTGCAGACTCCAGGGAATTGTTAGCTGGCAACATTCCCTTTATCCTATAAAAACATTTTTTTTTCACTAGTAGCCAAATGAGTATGACTAAAGCTGAAGAGACCCTTTCAGAGATATTTGCATTTTATTATCTCAAAGAAAGAAATCTCTAGTGCAAAATTATCAGACAATATGACAAAACACAGTGAAGCATTTTGTAAAGAGTGAAAATGATGTTTCTAGCCATTTAAATCATTCCTCCTATGCAAATCATTCTACCCTTGAGGAGAGACCTACATTTGTCTCCAGAGAAATAAACTGGGAAATAAATCTCAATTAATTCTGGAAAAATTAACACTTCTCTCATTTAGTACTTCCTGCTAAAATGTAATTTTTGAGTAATATTTATTTAATATCCTTTAAAATATTTCAGAGGCTTAAAAATTGTAATAAGTTTATTTTTCTTGTGGTCTATATTTTAATAAATCCCTAAAGCCTTGCAATTACATAATCAAGCAGACTGCATGTTCCTTTGCCTCTTCGATTTTGGTTAAAAATCCCCAAACTCATATTCTTATGAAATAAAGAAAATATATCTTCATTTCTAGTTCTCCCAGCAAGTTATTGTTTACAATACAAATAAAATCATAAATGCAGCCTAATGTGGGAAGCACAACTGCACTGCATTAAAATATGTCCTTAAAATCTTAAAAATATTATTAAAATGTCAGTCCCTATACTATACAAGTTTTTAATATAAGGAAATAATTTAATTGAGATCCAAACTAGATGGGATTTAATTTATAGACTACATAAAACTAGTAATTGAGTGACATCAGGGCCACTATTAACTATAGGTAAAAATGTTTATGATTATTATCCTTTAAAAGCATGGAAAATTTTATCCCACACTTACATAAAATTTTGAATTGTATTATATTTATTCATAGCATTTCTTTTTCAAAGTACATTGTACATTAAACATATATTAATTCAATTTATATTATAAATGTATATTAAAATTGGTTAGTTCTTTTCAAATATTTGACAGCTTTAGATTCAGTGACTCTACTCAGGAAAAAGCATAGAAGATATCCAGGAGAAAGGATTTCTAGGGGTGATCCCACAAATTAAATGTGAGGAAACAATGGGAGTTTGTTGGAAGAACTTGAAATATTAGAGGAACACATGAGAGGGAAATAGGAGTTCTACTGTGTGCAGTCCTGGTCAAGTCCCATAGAGGGAATTGTCCTATGATCTACTTGAGAAGTTAAAAGAGAATTTCAAACGGAAGCATTATTTGATATTAAATAGGATGATGAGTACCTGGTCCTGAAGCATTTATAGCTGATCTACCCATTCTGAGAATGCATTCATGTTAATGATTAAGCTAACTTGGATTCTCAATAAACAGGTCACATTTTATACTTATGTATGATTTGACTTGTTCTTTGTGAACCTACCTACACTTGCTTCATATTATTCCTTTCTCTTCATATCTTAACTCTTTTGACCTGAAGTTTGTGAAGTTCATCTCAGAATGTTAAAATAAATAGCTTTGCTTTTCTCCTCAATTCTACTGCCGACTCTAATGCCCAATTTTCTCCAGAGATTGAAGAAATGGTTTTCCAAAGTTCTGATTCTTTCATTGTCGTAATTGAGAAGTTGGTCATTGTCATAAGATCTAATTGAGAACTTGGAAGATTAAAATTCTCTAAAGCAACTAAATGATTTCCAATTATTTCATGATCTGTCTTAAAGTATGTCTCTTTCTTAAAGAAATTTAGCCTTCTTTTTTTTTCACTTTAATAACTATTACCCTTGATAGTTAAATTGAGACCATTGTCTCAAAACTCTACTGCCTCGGTCTGGCTGGGCACAAAATAACCGAGCCACCACCCAGCCTTGTAGGTTCAAACAGCAACTCTTTATTCCCAAACTCTCACAGGCCCTCTACACACACTTTCACTTTCCGGGAACACACTCCCTCCACCATGCTCCACGCCAATTCTCTCAGAAGCAAGCCAGTGAGAACTCAAGGGGAACTCCAAAGTAGTGGGTGCCCAAGGCAGCAAGATCCACCCTAATCCCTGAGCCACCCTATTCCCAGCAGGATTCGCCCTAATACCAGAGTGCCCTCTTCCCAGCAGGATCCGCCCTAATCCCCAGAGCAGGGTCACCTTTCAACCATTCCCTATGGCAAAAATGCCAGGGGTCATTCAACTAAACTGGCTCTCAACACTCTACCATGTTCACAGAAGGCGATTTGATTCCTTTTGATCTTTAAAAAAATCCTTTTATTTTTCTTTTTTTTACTTTGCTAGTGTGAGTTGATTTTGTGCTTTAGGGGCAATTCTCCCCTTCATATTTATTGATGGGTATGTGTTCCATTTATTCCTCCTACTATAGTGTTCTTTTCCTTTTCAACCTCTAGAAGGAATGAAAAATGTAAGTCATGCTCTCAAAGTAAAACTGAGCCATGTCTGGAATGTTAAAATCTTAGGAAGAAATGTGATGACAAGGCTCAGGATGCATGTCATAAGAGTGCAGCAGGAAAATGACTTAAGCTTCTTATGTATAAATAAAAAACTTATCTTAAGAGCGTTGTTTAACCTGGACTTTCAAAGAATCCCTATTCGGGCAAATGGTTGGTTCTCAATGGATGTAAGAATTATAAGAAATTATGTGTAATATTTGGAAGATATACATATGTATATGTTCAGTATATAATAATATATATTCAGTCATATATACAATACTGTCTATATATATACAAATAATACAATCTACACATTTTTAAAGAAAGAAGGGTAAGGATAAGATTACTAGTATTGATCACATTCTGACTCTCAAAATTGTTAAAAGTGAATTACACCACATGGAATAGTGTCTGGAGAGTTTTGCAAAATTATTAAAATTAGTATAATTAGAATTACATTTTCATTGCCTCCAAATGTTCATCAGCATTTGTGCTTCTCAATAATCTGGCTAAGGAAGTATGGTGAACTTTTCTTTCAATTTTTTTTTATAATTTACTTTTCCAAAGACTAGAAAACACAGCTGACTGTTCCTTACTATTTCAAAATCTAATATGTTCACTTTCTTCCTACAACTTGCCTTTCACCTATATCCTTTTTCACTACTAACAGGAATTAAATCCATGATATTATTATTCCTTTGTTTCTTATTTTACTTTCTTTAAACTCAAACTCTTGTCACTTAAAATATAATAAAAAGATAAAAAACAATAAGCAGAATTAGAATGTAGAAAGTAGACATATTACAATTGGTTCAAGATAGTTAAAATTTTTTTTAAACTCACATGGAAACTGATGGAACTCAGAAGGCATACACTGAGAAGAGTTATAGTGAAAAAATAATGAGTTAAGATGTCTATTGGAAAAACAGAGGGAATAATATGAAAAACCAGAAAGTTGTTAGAAACAGTAAAGTAAAAGACAAGTAAATAGTATTTTATAAAATTTTCTGTAGAAATGAGCACATACACACAAAAATTGCAAGATGGTTTTTAAAAAATTAGAATTTAAAAAACTGCATGCGACAGAAAGTAAACTATCCACTTAAATTTAAAAGGAGGGTGGGGATAGACATGGCTACTTGATGGCATGAAGTCAAAGTATCTGAAATTTTTTCAGTGTTTTAAAAAATTTAGTGAGAACTGTCTTAAAGTAAAAAAAAAGTATGAAAATGTCTTTTTGAGTTTAGCAGAATGTGAAAGATGATAAAAGACTGACAAGAGAGCAAAAGAATAAAAAAGAAAGATAAAGTAAGATTGATATTCAAGCAGTATGACTGCATGAGATTGGATTAGAAGGAATACATTTCCAGGTTCAAGAAAATATTATCCTGCTATATTTTATGCAGATGTTGAATACTGTAACAAAAGCATCATGGGTCCTTATTAAAGTAACCATTCTCACTACATAAAATGTTGCAATGGCTTTAAAGTAACAGAACAAAAAAAATTCATGTTTTCTTGAGCTGGTCAATTTCTTCACACTTTGAGAGCTCTATAGTTAAGACGGAGCAATGATTTAAACAATTTGCTATTCCAGTTCTCTTTCTCCACTGTGTATATATTTCATGGATCATAAATTTCATGCAAAGAGATCCTTTACAAGAATCAAAGTCACATCCTTCAAGAACTTTCTAGCAATCAAAATTATCTGATAATATCATGAATTTAAGTAGTCAAAGTTTGATTCTTCCATCTTTTTCTCTCATGTTTTCAGATCTTTTGGGGAGAGAAAGAGAGACAGACAGACATAAACAATGACAGTGCTGTTTGAAATTAAATTCCTGAGTTATAGGAGAATTTGAACCAGATATTTCACCCCAATGCTTAGAAATACCAAGAGGTTTTATATAATGCAGAGGCAGGCTCACTGAACATTAATTCTCAACTAAAATGATCCAGTTCTGGCCTTCTCATGCAAATTTAATTGATTTAAACCTAAAAGGTACAATTACTAAAATGTTTGAGGTTTTGAGGTAAAGAGCATTAGCCCTACAGAGGTAATATGACATGAGAATACATAAAACATACAGTTCCATGTATGTGTTTTATGGGGTGTAAGCCCATAACCCTTCCCTTCACTAACTTCAGGAGGCCTGATTTCTTAGCATTAGATATTCACATTGAAATACAGTTTTATTCACTAGTTTTTCCTTTTTCTCTAGGCCCAGCAAAGAATGTTATAAACTAGAACTCACTCACAGTTTTTTCCTCTTGCATTTTCCATTCTGCTGGGTAAAGCAAGTGGGTCAAGGTTTCAAAGTGTCCTCACATATATCTGTAGCCCAAACTCTCTCCAGAACTTTAGTTTGTATTTCTAGTTGCTGAACTTAAGCTGGGCATACCTGTGAAGTCACTGGGTTGGGCCAACTATGCTGGAAATCACCAGATAAACATAGCAAATCCTCTCACAGCTCCATTTAGAACATGTTTGGGGAGAAAGTCATATTTTATGGTAGTACAAATATGGGCTGACTAGAGAACAGAGTCTAAAGTTCATATGAAGTTTTATGTGAAACTGGAAACTTGAAATAAAATTGTTCTTCACAGGAGAGGTGATTATAAAATTGTTAGAGATGTTTTGGTAGAAAATCCTAAAAGTTTCCATGTGAATATCATAACAAATTGAAAAGGAGTTTAGGAATAGGAATGTTCATGGGCCAACATGGAGTGAATTGAGTCTGTCCCTCATCACCATCAGCACCATCTTCAGACTCTGCCCAGATGCAGTGCTGTCCCATGTCCTCATGCTCACATCTAGGTATATTTGTCTTTTCCTTGTCGTAATGAGCTTTTCTATATTTTATTATTATAAGATACTACTATGGGTATAAAGGAATAATAATTTAATAAAATAGATAAGAATTCATATTAAGTAGTGATCATATAATGAAATTTTAGGCACTTTCACTTTGGACATATCTGCCATTATGCAAACTTTTACTGAGCTTTCACAGTGTGTCAGACAGTGTAAGACTGTAAAGATGGGTAAGACATGGAATCCATCCTTAAATTCACACTCATTCCTGCTATGGAAGAGAGATATGAAAATAAGGAAATAACTTAGAAGTCATATTTCCAAAAATGATACATGGAGATGTAAAGGAGAATTGTGTTTGCATCAGGAAGAAGAGTCAGAAATGCTTCTCAAAGGAAAGAAGGTGGCCCCAGAGGTATGTCTAGGGGATAAATAGTTATAAGATGGACCAATAGAGGGTTGTATTTTAGGCAAACACAGACTGAAGCCAAGTAAACAAAGGAAATTAAGCAGTTCAGGAAGGTGGGAACAAAACAATGAAAGAGGAGGGGAAGATACAGGCCTTACCCTTGGGTAGGACACCTGGCTTAGCTGCTCCAGGCAGGGTGGGAGATCGGCTCAAGTACCGCATTGCTCTAATATAAGCATAATTAAATTTGAATGTTGAAATTTCTGTCTTAAATTGCAAGGGTCCTAGAATAGATGCTATACGTGTATTTACTTTCATTTGTTTATCCTGGAGAACCCATAGGTTGGTTGCCCCCAATTCCAACCTTAGGGGTAAATAAAGAAACACAGCTAGTGAGATAGGAAAGGGACAGAGAATCAAAGCCACATCAGGAGTTTTGACTTTGCTGTGTACATAATGTACACAAGTGGATTTTAAACACAGGAAAAAGAGTGGTTTCAGAAATGTCATTCTGGCAACACAATAGTGTTTTTTGAGGTAAAAGGATGAAGAAAAACCCGCAATAATACACCGTAGCGGTGTTGGTGACCTGAACCAAGAAGCTGTATGGATAGGAGCCATAATGATTTATAATACTGTGAAGAGTAATGAGTTCCACATCCTAAACTCTGAAACCTAGGAATATGTGATGTTACAGAGCAAAGGGAAATTAAAGTTGCAGATGGAGCTAAGGTTGCTAATCAGCTGATTTCAGAATAGAGATATCATGTTGGATTATTTGGTGGGACTGATATAATCACAAGAGTCCCAAAAATTAGAAAAGGCTATCAGAAGTGTCTGAAATACAGGAAAAGGGAGGTGAGGAGAACCTGAGTGGCCATTGCTATTTTTGTTGTTGTTGTTGTTGTTTTGGTACTGGGGATTGAACTCATGGGCACTCAACCACTGAGCCACATCCCCAAACCATTCTGTATCTTATTTAGAAACAGGGATTCAATGAGTGGCTTAGAGCCTCGCTTTTGATGAGGCTGGCTTTGAACTCGCGGTCCCCTGCCTCAGCCTCCCAAGCCACTGAGATTATAGGCGTGTGCCACCACACCTGGCCCCATTGCTAGTTTTGAAGATGGAGCAACTGGACAACAACTGGATAAATTTGGGTCATCTCTAGGAGCAAGAAATTCAAAGAACAGAAGTCTCCCCTGAAGCCACCAGAAGGAATGCAGATCCTCAATCAGTACCTTAATTTATTATCCACAGTTTGTGAGGTCAGAAGTCTAACATGGCCTGTTGAGACCCATCTTGGATTTTAAACAACTAGTCTGTTACAGAAACAGTAGCAAACTAATAGAAATATCCAGTTCAACCTCGGCTTGAAGAGAGCCCTTGATTGAGAACCACACTGAACATTTACCACTGGGCAAAAATTTGGGACATGTCACATCTCTGATACGGATTTTTGGATGAGGTGCATCACATGTTGGTCATACTGTCCACAGTCTTTCCTCCTCAAACATTTACAGATTTCTTAATATATGAACAACATTTTTACATCTGTTGATCAATCAATTCCTGAGTTTTGTTTCCACATCTGTTCAGTTACTTTAAATGTACTTAGTATTAAGGAGTTTAAATGTAGTATAACATTAGTAGTAAAAACTGAGTCACAGGTTTCAAATCACAACTCCATCATTTATTGGTAGTGTGACTTCAGGCAATTTAAAATAACCAAACCTCGGTTTCCTCATCTGTAAAAAGGAAAGGCAATGGCTCACATCAGGGTCCCCAGAATCATGCCCTGAGATGAGTATTGTGTACACATGATTTATTTAGAAAGTCCTTCCATGAAAACCCATAAGATATCAGAGTAGGCAAGCTAGGGTAAGAGGTGATTTCATGCAAAATCCTGGCTCCAACATGATTCTGTGGGGGAAGTTAAGGTATAAATGGACCTCAGATTTTCTTGCCAGTATAGGAAGAGGGCTAGGCTACATAATGAGGTCCATTCTGGGGGAGAAGTTAACTTCAACTGTTTCTTTCTAACTCTCTGCACCTTAGGCAAACTGAGGCTAGTAACTTTGGGAAGTCTTCCAAAGAGAGTGTCAGGGCAAGCTGTTGAAAGAAAGAAAAAAAAAAAAAAACAGAAGTAAGGGGAAAGGACACTCAGATTCAAAGGGATCCTAAGACATCAGGGTGGAGCCTGACTGTGTCTATCACAAGGATCGACATCATAGAACTCTTCTAAGAATGGAACAAACTCAGGCTTCTCTTCATTTATCTTTTAAAATTTCATTTTTTGGGGGAGGAAACAGAATGAATATCTAGTATAATTTTTTTCTTATATAAGTCTAAATGATGAAATAATTCATATATATATATATATATATATATATATATATCCAAAAAGGTCAAAGAAGACAAAGGAGAAATAAAGCAAACCTGAAGGATGCCAGAATATAAATGAACTACATTATTCTGAACCTAGCATTTCAAAATTGCTATGATTTCAGCCATATTTTTTTACAGCTGGAAATTTGAAATTATTTGAGACTCACAGCTTGTTTTCATCTTTGAAAAGGTAGTCAATACAAAAAAAAATATTCATCTGATGGCAATAAATTTGACAAGAAATTCTATCAATCCCTTCCCCAGTAAAATCCCAATTTTTATAGAAAATATCCTCATTTTCTGGCTACCCTATTTCCTATACTGATAATTAATATCTTCAATTCTGACAGTTTTCAAGTTCACATTTTACATGATACTTAACCCTGTCATATATATATATATATATATATATATATATATATATATATATATATATATCTCCACCTCATTTTTTTCAGATTAAGGTATAATCTATGAGATGTCACACAAGTTTCTCTAAATAAAGACAGTATCAGTTTTTGACTCCCAAGATTAAAATCTCTTCAGGGTTCCTTTTACACCATGTATCAAAACTGAAAGAGAACAAAATTAATATGAAGAGTTATTAAGTAACAAAAGCGATCCACTACTAAAAGAATAGAGACTCACTAAAGAATGCAGTGATAGCAGATTCAAGAAGCAGTCACTGCCTCTAGAACTACAGGGGAGTAATCAGGAGGCTAATATCATGGAAGAACTCCCCCAATCTTCACCCACCATTCTACAAGGCTGAGAGTCAGACCTTATTGGAAAAAAATATGCCAGGGCTCACTGGATGGCTTTGAGATTTGTTCAGGTGTTGCTAACTGGGCTGGCAGTAATTCACCAGCTGCAATGCTGGTAAAACTTGGTAGGAGGCCACCTACTGACATGTCAGTGAGACTGACAGGGAAGCCACAGACTGAAGAACTACCCAAATTTACTGGAGAGTGGGTAACAATGATCTCTTGGACACACTGGCCTAAAAGTCACTGAGTGACCAAGAGCCCCTCCTTTTTGTCTGTGCCAATCTAGCGCCTTCTGCTGACAAAGCCTAATATCGTGCTAAATGACAGCAAATATTACAGATTTTAGCTCCAATATAACAATTCAGGACAAACAAGAGTAGACTTGGAGCTGAGGAACACTAAATTAACTGGCATGCACTTCCATGACTTCACTGGGTTCTGAAGGATGAGCATGTTCTCAAATTCCTGCTCCATTACTTTTATATTTTTCCCAACTGTCCCTAAAAGATGGAATAGAACCAAACTTTGGAGGCACTATATACTCATAGCTGGTATGATGCATGGTAAGTTCATGGGAGAGAGTTCAACACAGTGACTGAGACAAAGTCTGCAGCAAATAAACACTCGAGTCTGAATGGATGCTTGCTTCAACACCAACTAGATCTGTAGCCTTCCAAAAGTACATCCCTGTGTACCTCAGTTTCCTTACATGTAAAAAGGGATGAAAAGAATGTCTACGTTATTAAGGTATTAGGAGAAATACATAGTATAAAGCCTACAGAAGAATATCTGATATATTTTTAGAACTTAATAATTATTTGTCTACCCATACATGGTAAGCCGTAATTGGTGTTAAACCAATACATATTTTGTTCTCACTTTCAGTTTCCACTTAGGATAGTGCCTCATCCTGCTAAAACCTAACTTCCTCTGGTGAGATTGGGCTTTGCTACAAAATCTTGCCTGTTTCTGAACACTGCCTGCAGCTCTGGTTTTACTTCCAGGCACTGGCCCTGGATCACTGAGTAATCCTCACCAGCCACAGCAGACTCTTTGGAGATCTGGTTTCTTACGTGAAAAAAAAAAAAAAAAAAAAAAAAAAAAGACACAAAGCTAAACAAACCTTCTTTAAGTTCTTCTTCATTTCTGACCTAGTTTGATCTTTTTTTCTCCCCCCAAACAGTGAGGGAGGGAAAGAGGAAGGAAATTACCATTTTGAACGCCTACCCACCTGTGCCAGGCAAGAGTTCTGCCTGCTTTTTCTAACTTCATCTTCACCACAGCCCTCTCAAATTAGTAATATTAATCCCATTTAACAAAGCAGGAAACTGAGTCTCAGCTGAGTTTCCTTGATACTATGCTCCTGGCTCCTCCTAAGTAGCAGAGGCTGGCTTCAATCCCCCTCTGTTTGGGTCCTCCAAGCATTTTTAACTGTACTGCTTGCCTCCCACATTCCCTTCATCTCAGACATCAAGAATCCTAACTGCTCAATGCTTTTTGTTCACTGATTTAAAAAGATGAGTGGGTGTTAGACTTTTTTTTTTTTGTCTGAAACATATCATTTGAAAGTTAAGCAAATGAAATTCGTTTATCAGTTACAGAAAATTTTTAAAAATCACTCTTAATGCCCTACAACACTCGTTGTAGGGCATTAAGAGTGAAAATTAGCAGCCCTCCTGCTTTCTTGAGCCCTGTCCTCACCTTTCCTCCTGGTTGAAAACTTGGTGAAAGGAAATGAGACAGTTGGGGGTTAGAGAGTTCAATTCCATTCCAGATCAAAACCTTCCTTCTTTTCACTGTAGCAGGAGGTTGTCTAGATCATCTTAAGGTTTCTTCCTTAGGTACAAGTCTGACTGGCGTCTCTTTTGGGCAGGGCGTGCCCTGTCTTCCCTGGGCCTCTGGTCTGGGATTAAGCTGTCCATTTCTCTGTCGAGGTTGCTCTCTGCAACAGTCTCCTCTCCAACTTCACCCCTGTAGCCCTCTTCTTCCCGCTCCTCCTACTGAAAAAAGTGAAACCCCTTACTCAGATCCCTAGAATCGCCTGTCACGAGACAACCCCCGCCCTCTGCTAAGTTTCAGTCCGGGCTCCGAGTCCAAGATTCTGCTTCACCTTCTCCCCGCAATCACAGTAACCAGACTTCAGTTCTCTAACTTTCCCTTCTCAGAGGGGGACTTCTGAGAACTTTGCAAAGAGTAAGCAACTGTAAAAGTGAAGCGATGCAGCCTCTCTCAACAGTGACTTCCTCCCCACCGCAGACCTCCAGGCTCCCAGGCCTTCTGCAGTTCCTCGCCAGGTCTCTGCACCCCAGTTTTCTCACGGTAGGATCCGGCTCCAAGAGACATCAGACACTCGGTTCGCCAGCTGTTGAGGTCCCTCTATTTCTGTTCCATCCGAGCTTGGGTCTGAGGAAGTCTGGACGTCCTCTTCGCGCTGCAGCCTAGCGCACCGCTGGGACACTACAGGGGCTGAAGAAAGGTCCGCACTGGGCTAGCGGCCCTTGCTGCTGGCCTCCCCACGCCGGGCCTCGTCTCCCCTCCTTCCCCACTCCCGCCTCCTCCCGTAGGCTGCCAGGCGGACCCAGCCTGCCTCTCTCTCTGCCTTCACTACCGGGTCAAGCTGAGGAGGGAGGGATACAGCGGCGAAGCCCTCCCTGGCTCACCACCCGGTGCGCGCGCGCCCCTCCTCCCTCTCCTGCTTATTCCCTCCTCCTTTACCTCCTCCCCCTCCTGCTTATTCCCTCCTCCTTTACCTCCTCCCCTCTGCCAGTACAGTACAACTAGTACACACACACACACACACACACACACACACACACACACACTCCCTGACGCTGTCACTGCAGCTGCCATGGATATCAGCTAACAACACACACCCAGGCGCGCGCGCGCGCTCCCACTCGCACCACGCAGGAGTGGCCCCCGGCATCCCTACCCTCTCTCCCCACCCCCACCCCACCCGCTCGCTACTGCTCCTCTGGCTCCGCCGCCGCCGCCGCCGCCACCACAGCTTCCTCTGCTGCGGGGCCACAGCCTTGAGTGTCATTCAAGGGACAGCACAACCTCACCCAAGCTCTCCTACCTCTGCCCAGCCGTCCCTCTCATCCTCCCCCTTCCTCGTCCACACTTCATCCAAAGAAGAGGGAAAGCACCGAACAGAGGGGGGAGGAAGGCAAAGTCTGCTCTTCTCACCCCTTTGCCCCCTTGCTCCTCCATCCTCGTTCTTTCAATACCAACACCCTCCCCAAAGGAACCCCAGGAACTGAGGAGACTCACCCCACTGCCATGTCCAAAAGCTTGAAAAAGAAAAGCCACTGGACTAGCAAAGTCCATGAGAGTGTCATTGGCAGGAACCCGGAGGGGCAGCTGGGCTTTGAATTGAAGGGGGGCGCCGAGAATGGACAGTTCCCCTACCTGGGAGAGGTGAAGCCCGGCAAGGTGGCCTATGAAAGCGGCAGCAAGTTGGTGTCGGAGGAGCTGCTGTTGGAGGTGAATGAGACCCCCGTGGCGGGGCTCACCATCAGGGACGTGCTGGCTGTGATCAAACACTGCAAGGACCCCCTCCGGCTCAAGTGTGTCAAGCAAGGTGAGCGCAGCGGCTGGCTGGGTCCTTTGCCAGGCGGAGGGACGGCTTGCGGCGCGGGGCAATGCCAGGGTGGGCGCGCGTGTAGAAAGGGGTGTGTTGCGCGATGGTGGGGTGGGGTCGAGAAAGGACCTGAGGTGCAAGTGAACTGTGCGGGGTATCCGACTTGGGGGGCCGAGGGGAGGGGTGGAGCAGGTTGCGGTGTGCGTGCAACTTTGTTTGCGTAGTTAGACCCTCCCCTTTGGAAGGTATTCGGCCTTGTCTGACCTCCTCAGAGCTCCCGGGGCAAATTGAATGTGCGTCAGTGGCATCGCCCGCAGTGGACGAAGAGCTTTGGGGGAAGGAAGAAAGGAAGGAAGGAAAGAAAGAAGGAGGGATGGAGAAGGAAGGGAAAGAAAGGAGGAAGGAGCAACTCCAGGGTGCAGCGGCATAACCAGCGGGGCTGGGAGGAGCAGAGGGTGGGAGACCAGTGGAGAATTGCATCCAGTTTTTTGAGAACTGGACTGGAGATGCCTGGGTCCCCAGTTGTTCCCTAGATATCCCTGAACCACTAACTGGCGAGGAGGAGAAGGAATAAATTGCTTTAGGAGCTTTGATGGGTCTTCTGTAACTTTTTCCCTGCTTCACTCCCCTGTCCCCCTCCCCCGCCCACGGTGGTGTCATGTGGGCATCGCGCGTCACGTGCGGACTGACTAACCCCGGCGCTCACCCCTAGCCAGCAGTCGGGAGGAGGCTCCGGAAGGAGGCGCGGCGCTAGCTGCGCGTTCTACTTTTGGGGGGTCGAGAGCGGAGGATGGTTCCCAGAGTATACTTTACTCAGGGGGTGTCCTCATGGAATGGAAGTCCTCCTGTGATTGGGCTCTCCTCTGGCTGAGGAATTGGAGGGGCGTGTTTCTGGGGAGGAGTTGGATGGGAATACCAGCTGGTTACAGCTCAGACTCCCTCAGCTCCAACCTGACTTTGATGAGCCACAGTGCAAGGCTGTGACGTGGACTTAGGGAGATGAATGTTTCAGGACTCTCCCGCTAACTCCGTCTTTGCTTAACAGAAAATTGTCCCAAAGGAGAAGAGCATGAGATAAAATATGACTTTAAATAGAGGGCAGCTTTAACTAGTGCAAACCAGTGTATCTGTTTTTCACACGTGATTACATACATATCATTTTATGGCTTCATGCACATTTCATGTGCCACATGTATGTATGCTGCACATGAATGTCAATCTAAGGTTTGTTGTCAATGTTAAATCGTCCTGCCTCAAAGATGGGGTTGAGCATATATATCAATGTCTCTACTTTGAATACCACTTAATCCTATTGCATGATCAACTATCAAGAAGCGGTCTTAGGGACAGCACTTTAAATTTTCTGATTGCTATAAAATTTTGTCCAAAACAGTTATCTAAAAGTTAGCAAGAGAAAAAAAGAAGTTTTAAATGTAAATTGTCATACAAAAGTGTTTTCATTGGAATTTTAGTATTAATAGTTGATGACTTTATACAGTCTGATGCAACTTGTAAGACACAAAAGTACATTAATATGACAATGAAGAATATGATTTAGGTAATACAGTATGTTGGTGTTTTTCAATATGACACACCCAAGACAAACACTGAGACTTGTGTTAGCATATTTTATGTCATGCTACTACCTAATAGCAATAGATATAAATGTTAAGTTCTGACTTAGGGTACAAAAATATACTGCATAACTAATAGTCATGTTTTTCTTGACCATGGGCTTGGTATTAGTAATGAAAAGTGGTTGCAAAATTTAACACATTCATAAGTTGAACTAATAGTGTCCTATCAAGGGATCAATTGCCCAATTGTGGTTTGCAATGGTGAATGCCTCTTAAATGTTGTAGTATTGTATTCTGAGTACTATATATTTATATCGTCTTTGGCAAACTTTAATACTAGCAATCAATAATGTGTCCAAAAGAGAAAGAAAGGGAAATTATTGAGTGTTGAGTACTGAGTATTTCATTTCCATAAAAATTCAATGGAAACACTTTGAAAAAGTGAGGGCATAAAACTTGTCATTAAATATTGAAAAGCTATCAGTTACAAAAAGGAATTGTGACTATCCCGTGACAGTCCACAAGACAAGACTAAGATGAATATATGGAAAAATTTTAAAAGGCTGAAGCATCTTTATCTTTATTTAAACAACAAGCTTTCTAACACAGCTTTCCAAAAGTCTCTGAGCAATATTGCAAATTGAGCTTCCTGTGATTGTGGGTGTTCATGAAGAAGCTAAAATGATTATTTTCCCTGGATTCCTTTGTAAGACAGAGACTTGAACTAGGTGTCATTTGTATCCTGCTGTTAGAAGACAGCCTCTGATCACTAAATTTTGGTATTATATTTTATTTGGAGGATTGTTGCTTTTAGAATTCATGGAATATCTGCACAGGAAGTTATATATCTAAGTTAATATCACTTTGCATCATATATTATCCCTCAGTTCTAGGCATCACAGCTTCATTGATGATAGAATTTTGTACCCTTGTTCAAAGAACCCCCATGGGTACCTGATTCACCTCCTGAATCACTGCTGACTGAAAGAAAAGGAATTGCTTCTGTTACCATTTGTGGAACATATAATCTCTTATATACTCTTTTAAGTAGAGTAACTCATATATAAAATTCTCTTGTTGAAGTCATTCTTTTATTTGTCAAATAATGTTTATTTAATTTATCACTGTAAACAAAGTAAAAATTTCAAAACCATAAATGTAGTGTTATTTCTTGGGTTTTAGTACAGATTTCATTTTTTTGAAAATCATGTAGAAACTCTTGGCTCAGTAGTTATATTTCTGTAGAGCCAAAAAACTAGCATAGCTGAAAGCTTAAGCATGGTTTGTTAGCAGTTGTATTTTTAAATATTAATGAGATGATTTTTGAATATTCATTCAGATATTGAGCATCGTACAAAAACTACATGAATAATTATTGTTAAACTAAGGCAGATTTTTAAAGAAAATGAAAGTATGAATAACAAGTATATTGATAAAATATATACCAGATAAAAATCACATTATTTTATCAAATTTTATGTATTAATTTGACTAATTTTACATTATAGTCATAATAATTTTAGATTATTTTAATTTTAAAAGAAGATGAGCTACTAGGACTTTATGTCCTACTAAACAAGATAGATATCATTTTTTTTTTTTTACTATTTAAATGCTTTCAAACCCATTTTTTAAAAAGTTTTAATTAAATTAAGGGATTTCCCTTTATAGTTTAAGCCATCTCCTTTTAAGCCACACATCATTGAGCCATATATGAAAAAATACCATTTATTGTCACACAAAATTATTTTTTTATGAATTATAGCCTTTTCATTTATGACAATAAACTTTCCTCCTCAAAGTATTTACTTCAAAATTAGCAGTTCTGTTTTATGATCTCATTCATGTATCAGACCAAGTCAAAGAAAGTTCCTTGGGTGGAATGCTAAGGGTTATTCTTTTGCCTTTTCTTTTGTTTATCACTGAAGTTCATAGCTGACCATCTCATAAACCCTGTGTTCTACATTCCTAGCACTCTATGGCTGCTAATGCATCCAGGCCCACAGAGTCTGGATTTATTTCCCATTAGATATCTCACAATGGAAAATAAAGGGCAAAAACGTTTTCTGATTCATCCTATGTGGAAGATAGGCCAAATAAGGCCTTTGAAATTCAGTGCTAGAGAGAAGATCTCCATTGCTTTCCCTGCTATTGCTGCTTTCAAAGACATCTTCAAAGGGAAGTAGATCCACATTTATTAAGAGTCATGCTTTCTTCTTGACTGACTTTAGGCTAATACCGTAAAGTTAAACCTCTATGCTTCCTTCAATTTGGAAAGTTAAAAATGAGCTATGTCAAATTTTCTGCCAATAAAGATTGACTTTCCTCCATAGAATGTAAGCTATATTGCTTTTATAATACAAATAATAGAAATGTTTAAACATATTGATCAGTTAATTATTTTAGAAATAAAATATCTTTAATGTTTTGGAAACAAGGTCAATGAGATGATTCTGTTTGAACATAATTTATGAGGGACTGCCACTCTAGTTTCCTGTATAATTTAAATGGAATGACCTTGAATGTGAAATATAACCATTTGTTGTGTTATGCTTTTGTTTTGAATGAGAATCTCTTTGTGACATCCCTGCTGAAGAATTTAAGTGCTACCATCTCTTTTCTTAACATTTACAAAGTGTCATCTTTTGGCACATTTGTTATGCTCACTTTCCCTTTTAGTTGCTTGAAACTCACACATTTACTTTCATAATGAGAAAAAAGTTTGCACATCTGACATCTCTGCTTGCAGTTGAAACAATGGCTTTCAAATGCATAGCAGGCCCTGGCGGAATCATTTCCCCCAGGAGGTGGTAGAGAGTAGTGGTAAAATGTGTACTCTCCTGTGTGGACTATCTTGCTTTGAATCCCGCTAGTTTATACAACCTTTATGAGCAAGTGCCCTAACCTGGTATAGTACCTTAAGAAGATTAGACAAATTATGTATTTAAATCATGTAGTGCCTGGAAGACAATGTGTTTTATGAATTATAGCAAATGTTATTTCTAAACATATTGGTCATTTTGAGCTAGTAACATTATAAAATATTTTAAACTTTTCAAGACATTATTGAAGAAATAAAATGATTAATTAATAGCATGACTAATTTGCAAGTTGTATACTTGAAGCTTTTCCGTAAGAGAAAATAAACTCTTTTCTTTGAAAAGTATTTCTTTGGAGAGTACTGTCTTTTCACCTTTTAAAAATAACTCCTAATGATGCTGCCTTTATGTGTAAAGGTATGCTATTTGGTATTTATTTTAGACTTTAGACAGTTTATTTTCACCCAGCAAGTTATTCCCTTGCTGAATTCCTCAAATTCAGCAAGAAGTATACTTTGCATATGTGGGAATGATGATAGCTCAATATAAATAATTGTCTATATTAACACTCTTTGTGATATGCCATGAAGAACCAACAATATCTCCACTGCTAACACCCTAATGATTTTAGTATTTTAATTGAACTTATCCTATCTCAGAATTAAAAGAAACACTCATCTTGAAGATACAATGTCAAATATTCTTTAAAATTTTTGTTAGCTACAGTCTGATTAAATATCATGTCAGGAAGCATGAAATAAGGTCTTACAACTTTCTTAGTATTGTAACTTCTTAAAGTTTTTTTTTTTTTAATCCCACTCCAATCTCAGTTCTGTCTCTGTCTCTAGTAAGTACTTTCTGATTTTTTTCTTTAATAAAAGTAAAGTATGTTATAAAGATAATTTTATAATAAATTCATAAGTAATGAATTCACATATATAATAAAAAGACTTTCATAGAAATATGCATCTGCTGAATACCGTATTATTCCACATCATTGTAGATGATAAAAAAAAAGTGCTTTTACTGTTGCCTTTCAGTGATATTTTTATCAGCTCTTTCCAAAAGACTCCATTTGGATTAATATCTTTTTCAACTTTAAAAATTTGTGTTGGATTTAGTATGTAGTGCTGGCCATTTTGAATAGTTGGAAAGAAACAGTAAAAGTTTTCTTTTTTGAGAATTGTACAAAATCTCAAGTGCATCCAATGGCTCTATTTCCAAAGCCCCAGAAGGCTAATGAGTGGATACTATCAACAAATGACTAGATTTTTTTCAGCAGTCGAAATGACTATATGTCTTGCTCTACCTGTGAAAATATTTTCTGCATATATTTGTTTTGTGAAGTCATGTGAGATTTTGTCATTTTTAGTTATTTTGATTTTCTTAAAAAAAATCTATCAAAACCATAGCAGTTGGGGCTGGGGTTGTGACTCAGTGGCAGAGTGCCTGCCTAGCATGTGTGAGGCACTGAGTTCCATCCTCAGCACCACATTAAAAAAAAGTAATAATAAATAAAAATTATTGTGCCCAACTACAAATTAAAAAAATCCATCAACAAGTCCAAGATTAACCAAGCACAAATATGTGATATTGTGGGATAGAAGAAAAAAATAAACACTTATAGGTTTAAGTGAAAGGTATTTTGTCTACATTGATTTTTCTAATAATAAAATTAGTGGGACATTTTTTTTATGAACTTTTTTAACTGCCTTGAATGAAATATGTGTATGAAATCAGAAAATTTTTTATAAATAAGCATGGATTTTATTAAGTGACTATGAAATGAAGTAGCAAGAAGCAGAATAATATAATTGAAATAAATGCATATTTTAAATATATTTTCCCCATTACATTGTATTTGAAGAGGTTTTTTAAAACATAAATTTACCAAATGCTATATTGAATTATTTATGTTGCCATAGATTATAGGTAGCATAATTTTTTTTTTAAACTTTATATTGTTACTTAATAGATTGAAGAGAATATTAAGGTAAAAGTATTAAAAGGAAATATATATATATATATATATGGATAGATAGATATAGTTATAGATCTATATCTATATATATAAACATTTTTTTCTTTTTCATTTAAGCAGTGTTGCTTATTCAAATATTTTTTTTGTTGCTATGCATAGGAAGGTGCTTATGTAGCTGAATTCATGTATGAATAAAAGCATAAAAAGTGCTGTGGCAATCCGCCCTTTAATCTAGCCTCATAGTCTCAGTTTGTCAAGAGCTGATTAGCTGGATTTCAAGCACAAGTGAGTTGCAGAGATATAAATATATGTCCAATGTTGCATCTGTGAAGCTTTCTAATCTGCAAACCCTAGGTGGGTTTCTTTGTAGTTCTTTGTAAGGATATTAAAACACCTTTACTACATAGAGTTTCTTCAAAAAATAGACAGCATGTATTAAGGCTTAAATAGTTACTAATACCTCCCAAACATCTTGGCATATTTCCCAAAACACCCTGAATATGGATAACTGTAATCTTGCCTTTCTTGTAAGTCAGGTACTTAGGGGGTTGCCATCATTTTGGTATTAGCAATCAGAAATGAGGTCTAAATAAACAGAAGGAAGTTGATCTCCCCTTTGGAAGAGCAGTTGAAATACTGAAACACTTTTACTTAGTGTTGCTTCTGAAACATTTTTTCCATGCCTGGACCTCCTTTTCCTATGCTTTCTTTCTCTTCAGTTCAGAGCATGAGTTGCCCCAGTAAACAATTAATTTGTTGTGCTTCTTTCCATGCATGCATACACATGCTCATGTGTGTGCACACAGACACACATGCACACACACACAGACATGTCACATATTTTTTCAGACACTAGGCTTTAATGCCAGTTTTTAAACAAATAGTACCAGAGAAGCCCTTGTGCAGGTGAAGATACAGTCTTATATTAGGGGACAATAGCTCCATAAAATCATTCCATGTTTGACAAATCTAGCAGCAAAGCTTACATACTGACCCATCAGTTTTCAACTGTGAGTGATTTCTTTAACCCTGCTAAGCTCTGATAATGGGAGATCATAAAACATAATGATATCAAGTACCTAACTGGCTTCTCTATTTCATATGTATTGGTTGTTAAGAAGTGACAGATTTTGCTTATTTTTATTTGCATCGCTAAGTAGCTGGTGAGCTATCTAATGCACAGGATAGTGTTCTAATGGTAACTGTTACATGCAATAAAATAGACATGGCACATAACATATAACATAAGATAAAATATTTGCATAAATGTTTAAATTTTTTATTGGTTTAAATCTCTCAGAGTAAAATGTGAGGCCTGGCTGGGGATGTGGCTCAAGCGGTAGCGTGCTTGCCTGGCATGTGCAGGGCGCTGGGTTCGATCCTCAACACCACATAAAAATAAAATAAAGATGTTGTATCGCTGAGAACTAAAAAATAAATATTGAAAAATTCTCTCTCTCTCTCTCTCTCTCTCTCTCTCTCTCTCTCTCTCTCTCTCCCTCCCTCCCTCCCTCCCTCCCTCCCTCCCTCCCTCAAAAAAAAAATGTGAGGCCTGCATCCAATAATATGAACATATAGTTTATTGCAATTCTAAAAGTATAATTATTTAAAAATTGTGAAAGGCTGCCTAAATTGTTTATCTAAAATACACATGCCAGCATTTAGAAATTGAAAACTAAAAGGGAGCCCAGCAGTTCAGGAGGATGAAGCAAGAAGATCGTGACTTCAAAGATAGCTTCAGCAATTTAGGCCCTAAGCAAATCAGTGAGATTCTGTCTCTAAATAAAATACAAAGTAGTGCTGAGGATATGGCTCAGTGGTAAATGCCCCTGAGTTCAATTCTTGTACCAATAAATAAATTAATAAAAGGAAACTAAGTTTAGTTAGCAAAGATCCTAAGAGGTTTTGCCATGAAAGGAATAATACAATAATTTGATTTATATTAGTATTTTAAATTTAGAACCATTTCTTTATGTCAAATTAATTCACTGTTGAATAATTCTGTATGTGAATTTATACAGTACATATATGCCATAAATCAAATATAATACAATATAAAATTAATGATCTCTTTGATAGCTCTAACATTAAACTATGCCTATAAATCTATAAGATACCTTTTTACATTCTCATCAAGTCTCTTTTTATTTCTCTTTTATTTTTCCACATTTTATTTATTTATTAACTGATATATAATTAAAAATTAAACATATTGATGGGATTCCCAGGTGATGTTTCAATACATGCCCACATTGTGTAATGGTGAGGTGAAATCAGATTAAACATATCTATCTCCTTAATCATTTATCATTTCTTTATGGTAAAAACTTTCAATGTACTTTCTTCTAGCTTTTTGGAAAGTACAGTACCTCATTGTCACCTACAGTTCTCTTCCCATGCAACAGCATACCAGAACTCTTTACTCCTGTACACGTTTTAATATCCAGTGACTTTACTTTTAAAATTAATTGAAAAGTCTTAGATACCTAATGTGAAAGTATTCTGATGCCCTTTATGGTTGGGGAAATTTACTCTTTCTTTTCATTTGAAATCTACTTTATTTTTTTCACTTGAGTTCTACAATATTTTCAATATTTTTTTCACAATGCTGTTTATTTTATTTTTAATTTAATTTTATTCCTTCTTCTTAGTTATACATGAATGTATAATACATTTTGATAAAATTATACAATATATCTTATTCTAATTAGGGACCCCCATTCTTGTAGGTGGGCGTGATGGTGGGGTTCACTTAGCTATTTTCATATATGTACATAGGAAAATTATGTTAGGTTTCTTCTATTGTATTTTCTATCCCTCTCCCTTCCTTTGGTTCCCCTTGTCTAATCTACTGAACTTCTCTTCTTTCACTTTTCCCCCTTTATTGTGGTTTAGCTTCCACAATATAAGTAAAGCACGCTATATCTGTGAAAACATTCTACCTTTGTTTTTGTGAGATTGGCTTGTTTTACTTAGCATGGTATGCTCCAGATCCATCCATTTACCAGTAAATGTCACAAAGTCATTCTTTATGGCTGAGTAATATTCCACTGAGTATGTAGATCATAATTTCTTTATCCATTCATCTGTTGATGGGCATCTAGGTTGCTTCCATAGCTTAGCTATTGTGAATTGTGCTGCTATAACCATGATGTGGCTGTGTCACTATAGTATGCTGATTTTAAATTCTTTGGGTATATGCCAATGAGTGTGATAACTGTCAAATGGTGGTTCCATTCCTAGTTTTTTGAGGAATCTCTTTTATCATTCACTAAGGAGTTGCTTTCTTCTATATTTTTAGCTAGAACTTAAAAGCCACAAAGTTATCAAAGAAACCATTGATCATTAATTGTAGTGCATTTCTTCTTCCATTCCCCACTTCCTTCCTATCTAAATGTTGGTTTTATTCAAGAATTCTCATGCTGCTATGTCATATATTTCATAAAAGACTGATCTCAGCCCACAGGATGATTCCCAAGTAGCCTAACCAAGCAAAGTAATCCTATGTCTTTGCTAGTGATTTCTTTAGAAAATGGCTTATAACTTGGTTCTAAGTAATAAAAAGTAAGGAGAACTCTCTTGAGGATTTTCTGAGAAATTTCTTAGTTCTTAAAATAAGGTTCAAGAAAGAGTTATTCACTTTTCTGTCTGTGAAAGTCATTTGTTGAACATGGAGGAGATGGGTGCAGCAACTGCAGCCATCTTGTGAGCAGGAAGAGAGCAAGCTAAAAAAGCATGGCAGAACAGAACAATAACAGGTGCTGGCCCTTTGATAAACTACTGAGACCCTGAACCTAGAACTGCCCTATCTCCAGACTTTCTGTCACTGAGATAAAATAATATACAAGATATTTAAGATAATTAGATTTAATTTTCAGTTACTTGCAGTCAAAATCATTTCTAGTTTATATTACTGTTACATGCAATAAAATAGATATTTCATTCCAGTTTTATTGATGAAGATATTTTAAGAACAGAAGTCTTTTTGGAGAATGAATCAAAATGTAATTTCTTGTTTCATAAGCTCACCCAAACTCTAAGTATTTCTCCATTACTTCATTCAATTTTGTTTCTGTTTTAAGCACTAGGAACTTGTTATCATTCTAACAAAAATATGTAGAAATACAAATTCATTTTAACATTATCCAAAATAGAATATAATCAAGGAAGCAAGTCAGTTACAAAAATATGCCAACAATTCATGCCAAAACCAACCTGAAGTATTCTTTTGACTTCTGTAGTATTTACAAATGTCTGTGTCTTTGATCCAGGAGTGTATGTAATTATGCACTGACACATTAAAACATTCCAAATCTATTTATTCGGGACTAGAATTCATTTACTAATTATGTAACATTTACTGGTAACCTTCTCTTTGGCAGGTACTAAGGAAGAGACTGGTGATATAAAGATGAATTAAACATTATTAAGATAGCATCTCTACCTGCAAATACTTCAAAATGTGGTACTTCTTGTGTGACCTGAGTTATAGGTCATGAGGAGAAGATTCTTTCCAACTCATAAATATGCCCTCCATGAAGTTAGCAGAACAAAGTGAGAAAATAGCATGTCTTAGGGTAGAAATATGGACTAGGCCTTCTCAGTACTCTAGGTCATGGATGGCAATTCAGTCCATAACTTTTCTATCTACAATACTTTCATGTCATGCTGATGTTACAAATACCAGGCTAGATAGCAATGAGAGAAAGGAGCCTAAATTTTGTTCACACACCAAGGATTTCATATTGCTGTGTAATAGTTAAAAGTATGAAGCTTCAGAGACAAACAGGTTTGGAGTCCAGTCAGATCACTGCCCTATGCTAGATGGGAATAGAAAAAATTAATCTGTATCTCTGCACATTGGTTTCACCCTTTTAAAGGATTTCATATTGCTGTGTAATAGTTAAAAGTATGAAGCTTCAGAGACAAACAGGTTTGGAGTCCAGTCAGATCATTGCCCTATGCTAGATGGGAATAGAAAAAATTAATCTGTATCTCTGCACATTGGTTTCAGCCTTTTAAAAATAGGTATAATTATAGAATCTTCTTCCTGTGGATCTTACAAGGATAAATGTCATAATGATTATAGTATGCTTAGCCTAGGGCCTAAAATATAGTATAGGCTTAATACCTTTACAATTACCATAATTATCATATATAATTAATAGCATTTGTATTATCCTTTAACATTTGTAGTATCCTTTAATTTTTATATTTAGTTACTAATTACAATAAACAAGAATCTTCAATTCAATAGATGCTTTAAAAAACCCATCCCCAGCAGAAGGGCACCTGACTTCTCTTGGTTTCAAGCTCAGTTTTATGGAGGAAAAAAATGTTTGAGTAATTGATCACATGAAGAAGCTAGGATAATTCTTCCAGAGAAAAAGCATGGCATCATTGTTATCAAGGAAGATGTGAAAAAGACTCCCTAAGAACTAAAGTCTGAAATTTTAAGACAGAAAATAGTAAAACACGAGCCAGGGAGATTAGACAGGGGCCAAGTCATTGCATATAGCTGTATTGTGAGCCACTGAGTATTATTAACATTAAAATCAGAGAAAAAACATTTATATAGTGCTTACTATATGTTACACAGTGTTACAAGAATTTTAAATATATGTCAACTTTTTTAATCTCCATTTGATTCTGTAGGATAGATTCTATCCTTAGCCTTAGTTTACAAATAAGGAGACTGCAGTATGCAGAAGCCACCAAAAGCAGAGCCAGGATTGCAATCCAATCAGTGTTCTGAACCATTATTCTACCTTGTCTTCTAGGATTTGAAAGGTTTTAAGAACTGAATTTACAAGGTCAGATTTGTCCAATATCTTTTCAGTTTTTCAACATTTCATGCAACATATTCAGGCAATAAAATGAGGTTGGAGATACAGATTAGCAGATGATTCAGGAGCATGAATAATCATCAAGTGGAAAGGCTTTGAGATCTTGAATGATGATGGTGGAAATGGGGAAGAGGGGACTGAGTCCAGAAATATGTAGATGGTAAAAATTATCCGCATTTATTGGACACAGCAAAAAAAAAAAAAAAAGAGAGAGAGAGAGAGAGGAATTTTTCTTGACTTTCTGGTTTCTGCTGAGTGATGTCAATCTGTAGACAGAGACTAGAAGCAAAGAGCAGATATGAGTAGAAGGCAATTCCATGTGAAGTACCTGAAAGAATTCAAGTAATAAGGTATACCTCAGTCTCCAAGTCACAAGAATTATATATATTAGGTAATATGAGATCAGACAAGAGCATATAAAAAATAACAAATAAATGTTCTGATGTCTGAGGAAAGACCAAGGGATTGCAGGAAATTAACTAGACTACCATCAAAGCAGTGTTACTAGTGAGAGGTCAGAACTGACCAACACAGTAGAAACAGAAAGGCAAAGTCTAGGATGTTCCCACTACATTTGTCAAAAATGGAGATCATCTTTACTTTGTGCCATTTCAGTGGAACAGATAGTACAAAAAAGCCATGTGACAAAAGGCTGAAGAATAAGTAGAAAGTGGAAAAATGGAAAGAGTGTACACATGCCACTCCTTCAAGAAGTACCTTCGTAGAAAGGGTAATGGACAGTTTCTCTGTATAGAATTCATGGTTAAGAGGGATATGGAATTGTGTTGCTATGGAACAGACCTCAGCTTAGATTTATGTGTATGTCACACTAATATACTATATCCCATCAAAGTAAACATATTCTAAAAAATTGACTTCTTTTGATTGGTTAATTGGATAAACCATTCACTCATTACTTTGTTTTGTGCCACGCTACAGGTGGGACTTAGCACTAAAACAACATTAAGGATCAGACCTGTCCTTCCAAGAGCAGAGACTAGAAGGAGAGGCAGCCTCCAACAAAGCTGATCTTAAAACACTACAGAAATAAACTCTGCTTTTCGAGCACAGAGGAGGGAAAGAGAGAAGCACAGGGGTAAAATACAGAGAGAGCAGAACTTAGACCCTGAAGACTTCATTGGATTCAGTCACAGACACATTCCTATCACTTGGGATTAACTTTTTCCACTATCATTTTTACAGTGGTTGGTAAAATCAAAGAACATAAGGTAATTGGAAATCTTTTCTAAAAGTTTTAGTGCAGTTGAGGTATAAATGCTATATTATTTGGAGATAGTCGATGGAAATTGGGGGCAGGGGATGATTCATAACATTAGAAATTTTGAGATTGTCTCTAATGCTTGACAGGAAGTTTAGGAGTGGTGGTGTGGAAAGCAGACAGAGGAGCATGACCAGAGGTAAAAATGACCCCTGTGCAGAAAACTAGACAGAAACCAGTGAAGCTAGACAGAGGGGGACCTGAGTACTTCTGGTGGCAACTGAAGATTTTTTCAGAAGGAAAACTTGGGCCTACATCAAGAAAGACTTAAATATGAAAAACTAAAAACTTTGGATGCTCTTCTATAGGGGAGCAAACATTGAAGGTGATTGAGCAAAGGATAAACACAAATAATTTTTCTTAGTTCATTTTGGGGGAATTTTCTTATGGTGGAAAGTAGAACAGAGAGGAAATTTGGTTTGAAACATGTATTGAAGGGAGGAGAAAGAGAGCTTGGCCTTATGTCTGGCTTCAGCACTTGGAATGGAGGGAGAAGGTCAACTTGAGACACATTTTAGATATAGAGTAAGCATTGTATTCCATTTAGTGGAAGATAGTGGTGAAGGGGAGTCAAGAGGTAAAGATGATTCAGCTTTCTGTCTTGGTGGGTGTGTAGAGTAGATGAAGATGCCTTAAATATAGAGATTAAAGTGTAATCTATAGGGAAAAGGCTGCAAGCTGTTCTAGAAAGAGAAAATTACCATCTCTGAGATCTGCAGAGAAAGCAGTGTGTCATTTTCAGAATACTGTGGCTCTTCATTTGTGCATAAGTAATGTGATCATATACGTGAGATAGTTGTCACTGATGTTTTAATTAAAACAATTTACGCTAAGCATTAGAATTAGAGATAGTGAGTTAACAAAATTGTTATACAAATGGCGTTATGTATTTAGCAAATTTTCTTATTTCACTTTGTTCCAATGGATATTGCTTAAAGAATAGAATGTATACAGAAAATGAGTGTCTGGCAATATAATGTGTTTGAGGTGTCTCACAGATAGTAAGTTTCTGGTGTGCAATTATTGTTGGACACATACATCTAGATTTTTCAGAATTGTTGGAACTGCAGTTAGGAGAGGTGAGATACATCGTTTGTACAGTAATAGCAGGAGCCCTGTTAAGAGCTACAGTCCCCTTAGGAGAGTTCTGAGAATGAGAAGAAGCCAATAGTGGACATTTGAAGAATGCCTGTATTTAACATTCTTGCACATGATTCTTCTTTGCTATATTTCTAACAGAAGCCAAGGGATCTGGAGAAGATTGTCTGTGATAAAATACAATTCAATCTTCTCAAACTGAGCTCTTCTGAATATTCATCATATAAGATAGACTTACCATATATAGAAATATTAACATATCCGTTTAGCACTAAAGTATTTTTTGTTTTATTAGTCAAACACAAACCATAATATCAAGGATCCTGTCTTTAAGAATGTTGCTATTATCAGCTTGTATACTTAATCTTAATTCAAGGGTCACAGAAGCTTGAAAATTTCCTACTCTTTGATTCTCTGGCGTGGTATTTTAAGATCATTCTCTTTGACCATTGCTGGGAATTTCTAAGCTATATTTGGAGTAAACCCTGAAATATAAACTCTTCTCTAAACTGTGTTAAGAATCTTCATTGAGAATAGGTTTGGAATGAATTATTTTCCTCTGATGTATAAAATTATCCAGATATTTCTGTGTAGCATATGTGTCTTTTGGAGAACCCATTTCACTCTGGTACATGCATGTGTATATATCAAAACTCCATGTCATACACCTTAATAATACATACTTTTAATTAAAGAAAATGCATTATGGTAGGTAACTTCTTTAGTTCAGGGTCTCAGAAATTAAGTGTAGACTATTTTAAGCTCTATGTCTTTTACAGTGATGTTATAAATGAATATGTTTCAATATCTGAAAGCTTCAGTTATTTTATCCAGAATTGCTGTGTGAGATTTGGATCCATATTCCACTGACTCTTAATACTCCAATAACATATGTAATTCTTTTAATATGATATAACTGTGGTTTGTCCATGAAGTTATTAAATATGTTCTTTGAACTAGACCTAGAACCCATCAAGGGCAAAACAGCATCTAATTCATATTTGCCTCCCTTGTACCTGGAATGGTGCCTGAATGTATGTAGAATGCTTTGAAAATATTCATTGAATGAATCAGTGATGAAGGTGGGTCCTCTTTCCCTATATTACTTAGTTTATTTGAGACTCGTTGTATTAGTTGGAGTTCTCCAGTGAATGAAGCAGAGCCAACAAGGTGGCGGGGAGTGAGGGGGCACACTGGGATTGACAGAGAGTTATGATGAGAATTTGGCTCAAGCACTCGTGGAAGATGACCATTCCATTCCAAGATCTGCCGGGGAGTAGCATGTTGGAGACCCAGTAGAGCTGAAGTTATGTTCCAGCCAAAGGCCATTGTCCTAAGAGCCAGGAAAAGCTGATGTTTCTGTTCCAGCCTGAAAGTAGGAAAAAACCAGTGTCCCAGTTTGAAGACAGCCAGGGGGAGGGTTGACGTCTATTCAGGCTTTTGACAGATTGAAGGAGGTCCACTCACAGTAGGGAGAGCATAACTATTTCACACAGTATCACTGTTTTTTTTTTAATTGGATCCAAAATCACTTTAGTAATATCTGAAACCACCTCTATAGAGATATATCTAGAATATTCTTAATCAAAATATCTGGGTAACCCATGGCACAGTCATCACATAAAATTAACCAGTACATATATTAAAAGACTCCATGCAAAATCAACAAAGTATAGCCATTTTAGCCTAAAGCTACACCCTGGAAAAAACATTTTAAAACAATTGAAATAATTTTTTTAATATACTCAGAGTCTATATTATGCTGTGGTAGATTTTTGGCAGTGTGATCACTGCTTACCTCATCCATTATGAGACTCATTTTGCATAAAGTGTTATTTTTTTTCCAAAATAGGGCATAAATGATACTGTATTTTGCTCTGAAATGCATCTTTGCTCATGATTAATATAGATTATTATTTTGCCCAGTTTATTGAGTATTCTTTTTATCCTTACACTGAAATTGTTTTGCAAAGGAGAGTGTTTCTGTTTAACTTAAATGTGATATGTTAAATCAGTGTGTCACTTATGCTTACTGTGATTCAAAATAGTATGAGCCCTGTAAAAAGCCAGGTTCCTGGGACAATTACCCATCAACATCTCCATAGTTTAGCTGCTAATGACAGAGACAGGCTAGTAGTGCCACAGCCCTGCAGTGTAAAAAAGGCAGCTTAGAAGTTTAGTTGGAATAAGAGATTTTCTTTATTGGAAAACTTAAATTGACTATTTTACTCCAGAAAGGAGGTTTTAATCCAGCATAAGAATTGTTTCAGGCTGTTTTAGAAAGAAAATTGCTCTATTTGAAAATGCAGAGGTGGTAGATTAAGTAGTTCATAGTAAATCAGTAATGAAATGATACTCATGTAGTACTATCCTTTTAAAAATACTTTCGAATTGTCTGAGTAATTAGAAATAAAAACTTATTCAGTCAGAAAATAACACAACACATATACAATGTTTTTTCCCCTTTTATATGTTTCATTGCATATTTTGATGCGTTTGGTTGATGGGCAAACCAACCAATTTCCTTATTTTTTTTAATTTAAATATTCATGTGGCATTCCCTGAAGTTATTAATACTGAACTTGAAAGTTCTTATATAATTTAATGTAGCATTATAAACACTGCTGAATTTACTTAAGAGACAACTAACAACAATATTTAGTGATAGCATTAGCATCTGGGCCTCGTTGACCACAACTATTTGAAGGATGGAAAACAGAAATGAGTGTTTCTCTCTTACCTGCCCCTGTCTTGAAGTACACTCTGTCAGATCTCACTGCCGCATGTCTGGATAGCATCCCTGGCCCACTTCATGACTGTTTGTCATGTTCATGTATCAGAATAGTCTTATTTTACCATATTAAAAAATGTATATCTGTTCAAAATACAAACTTTAATATTGCATCCAGCTTAACATCCTGCCATCTTTGAACTCAGTTTGGACCAGGATCTCTGGGAACCAGTCATAAAGGAGGTAAGCATGATCTGTTTCTTTTCTCTGTCTGCTTTATCTTCCCACCCTCCTCTTTCCTCTGATGTCATGGCAAGGGGGAAGAAACAAGAATAAAGGAATGAAAACTTGTTCCTCTGGTTCTTTCACTCTGTCCATCTTGTCCTGTGTTATGTCAGGCACTTAGATGCTGATTTTCTGTTATGGACTGTATTTATGTATTCCTCAAAAATATTCCAGTTTCCTCCTCACCTTCTACCCACCACACTTTTGTCTATTGCAGCATTTCCTGACCAGGCCACTGGATTCTCAACCTGATCACTTAAAATTCCTCCATCAGCTCTGTCCATTATCTTGCACCTCCAGGCTCTTTCTGTTCCAGCCCCGTGGCCCAGCAGGTAGCCCTGTTGAGCAGCCTACTTTCAAGAGATCTTTTAATATATTTCTTCTGAGGTGTCTAATTTGCCATGGAAAACTTTGCATCCTTGACCTTTCATGTAAAAAAAATGCAGACACATATGTTTTTGTGCAAATATCTTGAGCAGCTCTACTGAAGTTCCTACCTTCAGAATTCCTCTGGCAAGAGGTAGACTCAAATCCCCAGAATTCCTCTGGCAAGAAGTAGACTCAAAGCCCCAGGCTCATGGGAATACATTACAGATTCTTTCAAGAAGTCTTTCACACTTAGCTTGTGGGTATAATCATGAGGCAGCTATAACTATTTCAAGAATTCAACAAGTAGAGGGTCTTTTAGGGATCTTTGTGAGTGACCACTTCCTTGCAAACACCAATCCTTCCTCTCTAAGAAGGAAGAGTCAATGAACTTCCTTATTTATTAAGATTCCCTTCCAGGAATACTTTTTTTTTTAATTATTTTATTGTTGGTTGTTCATAACATTACATAGTTCTTAACATACCATATTTCACAGATTGATTCAAGTGGGTTATGAACTCCCATTTTTACCCCGTATACAGATTGCTGTGTCACATCAGTTACATTTCCATTGATTTACAAATTGCCTTTCTAGTGACTGATGTATTCTGCTGTCTATCCCATTCTCCACTGTCCCCTCACCCCTCCCCTCCCCTCCCCTCCCCTACTCTCTCTCCATCCCCTCTACTATAAATCGTTTCTTCCACTTATATAATTTTCCTCCTACTCCTCCTTTCCTCTTATATGTAATTGTGTATAACCCTGAGGCTCACCTTCCAGTTCCATGCAATTTCCCTTAACTCTCACTTTCCCTCCCCCCTATCATCCCTGTTTAATGTTAATCTTCCTCAAGCTCTTCGTCTCTACCCTGTCCTTGGTTACTCCCCTTATATCAAAGAAGACATTTGACATTTGTTTTTTAAGGATTGGCTAGCTTCACTTAGCATAATCTGCTCTAATGCCATCCATTTCCCTCCAAATTCTATGATTTTGTCATTTCTTATTGCAGAGTAATACTCCATTGTGTATAAATGAGAGCAATAGTAACAAAAACAGCATGGTACTGGTACCAAAACAGGCGAGTGGACCAATGGTACAGAATAGAAGACACAGTAACCAATCCGCAAAACTACAACTATCTTATATTTGATAAAGGGGCTAAAAGCATGCAATGGAGGAAGGATAGCATCTTCAACAAATGGTGCTGGGAAAACTGGAAATCCATTTGCATCAAAATGAAACTGAATCCCTTTCTCTCGCCATGCACAAAAGTTAACTCAAAATGGATCAAGGAGCTCGATATTAAATCAGAGACACGGCGTCTGATAGAAGAAAAAGTCGGCTATGATCTACATACTGTGGGGTCAGGCCCCAAATTCCTCAATAGGACACCCATAGCGCAAGAGTTAACAACCAGAATCAACAAATGGGACTTACTCAAACTAAGAAGTTTTCTCTCAACAAAAGAAACAATAAGAGAGATAAACAGGGAGCCTACATCCTGGGAACAAATCTTTACCCCACACACTTCAGATAGAGCCCTAATATCCAGAGTATACAAAGAACTCAAAAAATTAGATAATAAGATAACAAATAACCCAATCAACAAATGGGCCAAGGACCTGAACAGACACTTCTCAGAGGAGGACATACAATCAATCAACAAGTACATGAAAAAATGCTCAACATCGCTAGCACTCAGAGAAATGCAAATCAAAACCACCCTAAGATACCATCTCACTCCAGTAAGATTGGCAGCCATTAAAAAATCCAACAACAACAAGTGCTGGCGAGGATGTGGGGAAATGGGTACACTTGTTCATTGTTGGTGGGACTGCAAAATGGTGCAGCCAATTTGGAAAGCAGTATGGAGATTTCTTGGAAAGTTGGGAATGGAACCACCATTTGACCCAGCTATTCCCCTCCTCGGTCTATTCCCTAAAGACCTAACAAGAGCATGCTACAGGGACACTGCTATATCGATGTTCATAGCAGCACAATTCACGATAGCAAGACTGTGGAACCAACCTAGAAGCCCTTCAATAGATGAATGGATTAAAAAAATGTGGCATTTATACACAATGGAGTATTACTCTGCAATAAGAAATGACAGGAATACTTTTTATAGAATCCTTTTTCAAGTATTGGATCTTCCAGTCTAAGTTAATAAGAAAGATGGTTTTGGAATTGGTTTTACCAGGGACATGACTGATTGATAATTTGATTGTTTTTCATTGCTAACAGTTTTGAAAACTCAGCTGTATCTCAGGAAAGCAGGAAAAGTCCCATTTCACTCTACTTATATGATTTAAGGCTTATATTATGTCTATGAGGAAAACAAATTTAATCATCACAGGTAAACGTGAGGAAACTAGAGCAAAAAGTATTTCATCTCTTGCCCAGGGTCACGCAGATTGCTCAAGGTCACTCAATATGAAGTAGCTGCATGACTTAAATGGCCTTACTCTTATCTACTATGCTATATTGCTAAAATTGAATGAATATAGAGGATTAATGAGCCGATCCCCTAGATAGGAGCCCCAAACTACAAAGTAGATAGTTATATTATCATGTGTCATTTTCTAGTTCAGCTTTCCCTTTCGAAAACTTCAAATTTTCTAGTAGAAATAGCATTCATTTCTTCTTTTTCTTTCCATCATACAATGATTCAAACACTTCAAGATTAATTGCTAATATTCATGCTGAATGTATAAGCATTTGGGAAGGATTATAACATTTCTTATTCTGCTGTCTCAATATTACATAGCATATCAACAACTGTAAAAATACTACAACAGGACTGTCTTAAAAGTCAAGGAGAATAAAATACTACAAATAGCAGAGAATGTAAAATTTTCCTAGCAGTGTTTCTGTGCTGTCTGATTTTTTTGGTGAACTTAAACATTAATTATATTATCTCTTTATATGAATATTTCCTTATAAATCAAACATTTATTTGTCTTCTTTCTTCCTCTTCGAAAATTGTTGATCTTATTGCTATGGTTGACATAAATTTGCTATTTCTTTACACTTGATAGCATGCAGATTCATTATAAATATTGCATAACTAGAATATATCTGCTTGTAAAATGTAAATTTGGGAGTTTGGCTCCAAAGAACAGTCTTATCTCAGGTGTTTGGTTCTAGTATGCTCATGTGGAGCTTATATTTAGTATTACTTGAGTTGCAGATTTATTTCATCTTGCCTAGCAGCATCAGCTATTTCCTTCTGCTGGTTCCAATTATTATGATTATTTCCAGCCTGAGCGAAGTTTGGCAAAAGCAAATATAGAAAGGGAAAGAAAAGAATAGGCCATTCCCTCAAGCTAACAGTCAAGCTTATCAGTCTTTAACTGCTGACACCATTCATTAATATTTGGAGTTAGCGATTTAATATTGATTTTGGTCTTCTCTGGCATGCCAGACAAAAAGCTAAGTGTATACAAGACACAGTTCAACATTGACAATGATTTGGATGTAAGATGCTTTTGCAATGACTTTGACAGATCAGGTCATTGTTCTTCTCTATTGGAAAAGCTAAAGGGAAGATGAACTTGTATTTGATGACTTCTATGATATTCTTTTGCATATGTATCATATGAAAACATGCAGGTTATAAGCACATAGTGTTACTACAAATGTAAAAAATATTTGTAGTTAGATGGCTGAACACATACTTGGGTTATTTTTGTGATTAAGTGATTTTTCTTGTTATACATGCCTGGTGTCCCCAAAAAGTTGTGCATGTGGTCATTCTGGAACTGACCATTGAGTAAGACCAAGTAAACTCGTACATAGAGGGTGTTTTACTACTCCATGTTTTTAAAGTCATCTTTATGGCAAAAGACAGTTTTTCCTCTATTCCCAATTACACAACATATTTGAAAAGAACTTCTAAGGGTTTAACTTATTTGAGTAAATTTGCTCTCAAAGTTTTACATAAACTCAAAGATTCGAGGGAGGGATGATAAGGGGATAAAGACATCAACTTGGATGCTGACTTTATGTAGTTGCCTCTTTTATCATTTTTTTTTTCTCCATGTAGTGCTAATTTCCAAGGGTAACAACAATTCTACAAAGCCTAATTTTACCACTATAAGGTAGAGAAGTAACTAAATGTAATAGATTGAGTTGTTGGTATATATTTTTAGATATTATAAAATATTCAAAAAACTAAAACTGAAAAATTCTGTTTAGTAAATAATGTCAATTACATATTCATTGTTTGCAAAAAAAATCACCTTACATACCTCTTTAGAAATATTTTCTTCCACTTTTTTATTAAGATTATAAAGAAAATATATTTTCTTAGTTTTCTCAATGGTATTCATTGATGGAAATATTTTCACTGGTTACCATTATCTCTCTTTTTAAAATTTCTTTAAGGATGTGGCAATTTTGTTTTACATTGTAATTATTATCAAAGTAGCACCCACCCCACATATACAATTGTCAACTAAAAAAAAAAAGCAAAATAAATGAAAGCAATAACTTTAAAAGAACTTTTAAGGCAATTGTTAAACCTTATTAATTATTTGATAGATGTAACTCTAAATTCATTGAGATAGTTTTATGATTATTAGAGAAGAGTCAACTCTAATGTGTGTGGAAAATAAAGGATTCTCTGATAATCTTACACAAAAAGTTTTTACAACTTATTTTTTCTTTGTTGCTACCTTGTAATACAGACCATTATAAAACTCTACTGAAGTTAGGCAACCAAATATTCAAAAGCAATTGTGTAAATTTTATTAAGAGATATAGAGAAATCAAAATTTGTTTTTAATTTATTGACTTGTCATAAGGTTTATAGTTTGGTGTTTATTTCAAGATATACTTTATGATGTAATAATTTGATTTAATTAAAACAAAATGAAGAAATGCCTCGAAGGCTGTTCTTAAATACTAATGTTTTAAAAAGATAGGGAAACACTTTTGTGAATAGAAAAATATATTCAATATTTTTGAAATATTTTAGAATATTTCAGGAATATTTAGATAGACTTGTGGAGTATATAGAACTTGTAAACAGCTCATTTCTCATATTTCATATTAGTCATTTTTTTGTTTTGTAATTGATGAGACATGTTTATAAGACCTTTATATAAAGCATATCTAAAGTATTATGTAAGTTAAATAACTTTTGGAAAATTTAGATAGGTAGATGCTTTTGTGTTCTTAAATATAAAAACTCCCGAGAAGGGTGAGGATGTAGCTCCATGGTAGAGCACTTACCTAGCAAGCATGAGGCCCTGGGTTAATTCATCAGTATCACAAAAGGCCATTGGGTAAATGAAAGCAATGACAATTATATATTTTCAGTATATATTTCATTGAATATAATCTAATAAATAAATGCAATGCAGATGTATTTTCTATTGTATAATGTTCATTTTGCTCAGCATGGAACTTCAAAAAAACTCACCAGGCTGTTTCTGCATCATCAGGGAATGTTAATATGACATTCGATGTTAAATCTAGACATTCTTCACTCCCCTTGTATATTAGTAATCTTGCCAGGAAGAAAGATAGAAGATAGGCCAGGATATTAATAAATAACAATGGTGCTCTAAAGCATTTGATTTTTCCAAATAAACACCACTGGCAAGATGGCACTTCTTGGCAGTGATCATGGACAGTGTAGACTTGGTTAAGGAACTAAAGAATATTAGCTGGGATGGTTTATAGAAGTACTGTTTCATCTCAACTTTCTACAGATATAAACATTATCAAATCTTACTCTGAAGAAATGATTTATTTATGAGTTATAAAGCTAGGCTTCTTTGGTGACTGTTGCTGCAGAATGTTTAAGTCCTATAAATTCAGCCCTGACTTCCAGCCTGACAACCGCCACATCTTCATCTCACCCTCCCTGATGGAAACCAATCTCATATTTCCAACTCTTCTCTTGACATTGCTATGTGTGTGCTGCTTCTCTCTTTAAAAATGGAAAAGTCAAGCTACTTTCCTTTTTTTGTAGCTTTATCTCTTGATACCCCAGTTTCTTCTAGTGGTCCTGTTGATCAGTTCAACTAAATTGGAAATTTGGAACTTCATGCATCACTTCTCTGTCTCTCTCACTCTTTCTCTGACTCCTTAATCTATATAATTCTCTCAGCTAGCTCTTGGAAATATTTTTCCTCCTCATTCTTTGTTTTCCCTTTCCCCTGTTAACATTCTAGATATACCTTTCATTTCTCGTGTCTAGTAATGCCATAGCTTTTAACCTGTTTTCCTGCTGACATTCTTTCCCTTTTCCATTCTATTCAAGTAACTACCATGTTTATCTACAAAAACAGAGCAAAGCATGATACTCCTCTTTCTATTTTTTTAACCCCTTACATTGTAACTTCTAGTTGCTTCACCTGACATTCAAAGCTTTCCTCAAGAAGACACCAACTCAGCTTTCTGCATGTATATTTTTGTTGTTTGGCGGAGTGGAGTACCAGGGATTGAATTCAGGGGCAATTGGCCACCAAGCCACATCCCCAGCCCTTTTTTGTATTTTGTTGAGAGATGGGATCTCATTGAGTTGCATAGCACCTTGCTAAATTGCTGAGGCTAGCTTTGAACTTATGATCCTCTTGCCTTAGCCTCCCAAGCTGCTGGGATAGGCATGTGCCACCACGCCCAGCTTCTTGGTCACTGCAATATAAATGTATTTTCAATGATACCTCCATCATTGTGATTTTTTGTCTCTGGGTTTTTCTTCCTTCCTTGTCCTAAAATGTTGTCCTTTTAGTTTTTCCTATAGATAATTCTGCCTGTCTCATGAGCTACCTCCTTCTCATTACTTGAGTGTGCTATTAGAATTGACAAATCTATGCATTTTTTAGCCTCAGTCTTTGAGAACTAACACAGGCCACTTGAAAAAAGTCATTTATTTACATGTTACCTTAACTACTGTCCTAGAGGGTCCTTAAATTTGGAAATTAAGTTTATACATCTTTCTAGCCCCTTTCCTTATTAATTTCATGGAGTAGGTTCTTAATAGTATTAATTGAATAAAAATATGACTGTTTTAAGACATAAATGAATGTTTGTATCTTTTATCTGCCAATTTATAGTCTAGATTGTGTGCAATAGAATTTTACCTAGATTTTATCTGATTTCAAACCATAGTAATATTTTATTTTTAAATGTTTCTATAGTAAAATCCTGTAAGCAGAGGATAGTGAAGTTGGTGAAAGTAAAGAATGCCCTTTTTATTTTGTCATATTAAAATTAACAGCAGGACTATTCAGGCGTACAGGTCAAAGTGACCTAATTTTTGGAAGATAGTTAAGGACTTAATTATGAAATCTGAATTGGGGAGAAAGTGGAGAGGCAGTTCTAGTCAACGTAAAGGAGAATAGATTTCTTATATTTGCAACTTAAAATATCATTAATATAGACTAGGATTTCCCTTAATGTTTGGAACCATAACTCATAAAGTAATTTCTTTCCAAAAAGTAAACTCTAAGAGAGGTTGGCTTCAAAACTAATATGGAGAAAAGTTCAACTCTGACACCGTGCATCTCTTAGTTTGACAAATTTATAGAGATAGAATATAAATGCCAAGTGTTCTTGGACGGATTGTACAAATCTTCTCTCTCTCTCTCTCTCTCTCTCTCTCTCTCTCTCTCTCTCTCTCTCCTTCTCTCTCTTTTCCAGTAATTTACAAACACACACACACACACACACACACACACGTACAGTAATTTATTCAAAATTGTATGCCTAAACAGATAAATACTCAACATTTTCCACTTATTCCTTAGGAGAGAAAGAAATTGGAAGCTATGGGAAAATGAGAAATTTCCTAGTTTCAGAATTTATATCTAGGAGTTAGAAAATTACTTTAATCTTTGATTTGGCCAATGGCAATAGGTTGCATTGACAATTTTTTATGTGTCCTTTATGAAAGATGCATAATTTTTATAACAAAGATACTAAAGAAGAGAAGGAATGGGAGAATGGGAGAAGGAGGAAGGAAAGAAGGTAGATAACAAGGAAAGTTTGATTTAGTCCACAACATGAGTTTTCAATTTAATGATCTATATTTGTCTTTGGAAAGTGTTCAATCAACAAATTATCTGAATACTAATTTTATCTAATAGTTTCCATATTGGAGTTCTGAGATTGTGAAGCATTTTTGTATATCTCACAGGACTCCTGTGGGCAACTCCATCTCCCAAAGTAAAATATCAGTTCTGATTAGTCCCTGAATTCACTCTTAGTTGGGGATCCAGACAAAGGTGCATGATTTTGAAGAACAACCAATTAGATCCTATTAAACACAATAAGTTGAACAATTGTTTGTGCGCTTCTTCGAAAAGATTCTTTCTTTAAAATAAATATAGTTCCCTTCATTCATGTTGAAACACTGAGTTTTTCTGGTGCAGCTTTTGTTGTTAAATATTTTTCACAATGCTTCATAGTGTGTAGAAGTAAATGGTCTTTGGAGCCTTTCTCCAAGGGCTTGTTCTCTCTCAGCTGCTTGTGCCTGTATGTGTGACTTATTAATGCGACCTAAGCAGATATCACAGGACTATAACAAAGGTTAGGTAGATTTCCAGTCACATAATTGAAAACACAAGATTAGATTCAGACAATTATAGTTGTATAATCAAAACATAAATACGCGTGCACACACACACACATCCCTCATATTTTCTACAAAACCATTATTACTAAATTGATAAATAGTTTGTTAACTTTAGGACATAAGTGTTCTTTTTATTCTGGAGTAATAAAGACCACCATTCTCCCCCTAAATATTGACTTACGAAAGAAGCCCCTCCCCCCCACAGGCAGTTGAGAACTGGTGCAACAGCTTAGTCATTATCTATATCTCAGAATGTTTCCAATTTGGGGGTCTTCCTGCCCCATGGTGGTCTTAATACTGATCATCCAGCTGCCATGTGCACATTTGAAATGGCAGGACAGTTTAGATAAGGGGCACGTTGGCCTGTCTTAATGAAAAGTTCTACAAAGAAACCACAAGACTTTTGTACACATCCTGTTGGCCAGCATCATCATATAATTACATCTGTTTGCAAATATGGCTTTAAATTTGGGGGGCTTAAAATATCAACAGCTCTGGAAGGCATGAATGGGAATAAGTATACAAGTATAATATTATTACACTTAGTTTACATAAGACTGGCGTGAGGAATAAAACTATTTGCTTGATCTAACCTAGATATTAAATATTGCTTTTAAAATTCCCTTACAAGTGATTACAGACAATATGACTCCTCCATATCATTTCTAAGATGAGAATCTGAGTTTTTATGCATTTATTACTATTGCCAGTATTTATGTGACCTCAGATTCCTTATGTGAAAAGTCATAATTCTTGATTTACTGACAATCTCTAATGTGCAGAATCCAATAGATTTTCAAGGAAAGGCAGTATTTCATGATGATATTCTGGTCCAATGACTTTATTGGATTTTTTAAAACTATGGTTAAATGAATATACATAATGAAAGTTACCTCTACCAAATAGATACCTGTCCTTACTCTTCCTTCTTTTGAGATGTTGTCATCTTCTTTTTACCTCTGTGTAATATTAGGTATAAGAATTTCCGCATCAAGTTACTAAAAGCCAAATCAAGCATGTACAATCCATATAGATATTTATAATTTCACATAAGAGGAATCCTAAAAATAGGACAACTCCAGGATTGGTTGATTAAATGACTAAATATAGGCTTCCTTTCTCTTTCTCTGCTCTGCCATCTTCAGATATCAGAGGCCTCCAAATTAGATATTGGAAGAAATGACATCAACAATATAATTTATATATTCTGTATCCAAATAAATTTAAATATTTAAAAATAAATTTCTAATTTCTTATTTTTCATATTTTTTGGTACTGGTGATTGAACCCAAGGTGCTTAACCACTGAGTCCTATCCCCACTCTTTTTTGTTTTATTTTGAGACAGGTTCTCCCTAAGTTGCTTAGGCCCTCACTGAGTTGCTGAGGCTGGCTTTGAACTTGCCATCCTTCTGAGCCGCTGGGATTACAGTCATGCATCACTGTGCCTGGCTTCTAATTATTTCTTGAAAAGCATCTCCCCCCAAAAAAATTCTTAAATTATATCCATCCTTAACTTACATCTCTTGCCCTGGACACAACAATAGAATTCCGGGCATATTATACATATTTTATATGATTTATAATATATACTTTATTAGAGCAAATATTATTAAATGAAAAGTGAATTTTGAAATCAGATCTGATTTAGGATCTGAGCAAATTTACCAGCTTTTCCTGAAAATCTGAATACTCAACTCTAAAGTATTTATTAACAACCGCATCTGGTGGTTTTGAAGATTAACTCTGATAAATCTGTTTAGTTTCTCACTGGTCATGTGTACACCAGTATTAAAACACTTTTAAAGCTACTAACTGAAAACTATAAGTAGATGTATTTACCCTTGTCTTTTCCAAAGAGTGCTATAAATTTGGGAGACATTGTAATAATTACCAAACAATTGATTTTGTGGTGATATAACACAATATTTGTGAATTTATTTACCTGTATTTATTTTTTTCCTTTTTTATCTTTCATGCATTTTGAAATTTATTATAGTGAATCAAATTTTAAAAGCTTCAGTGATATATAAGACATCTGCTCTTGTATGAGAGAAAATCATCTGTGTGCCAAGAATACTCCTCCTTTGTTTCAGCCTTACACAGGTTTCTCCCTCTCTCCCCTGGCATTCTATATTTATTGCCATTGAGTAGTTCCAAGTTGAGTTTCTGACTGAGCCTTCCCAGAGTCAGGCTGCATTTTTGAACACTGAGAACCTGGCATTATTCCCTTAAACAAAATCATAGTAGAAAAATCTTCCTAAATAAAATCATGTAAGCAAAAACAAATAAAAAACCAAACATGAAAATGCAAGTTTATTGGTTTATACCTTATAGTTTGAAGTTATACAAAGCTATTAATCCTATTGAGCTTCATTTTATTTTATGTCAATGTAAAATACTTAGGATAGCTTTAGTTTATCACTATTTCACTTTGCATATTGAATTCTTATATATTATTTGATATTATGATTAAATTACATAAAGTTTCTAGAAAATAAAATATATCATGTAGCTAAATTTATATATCAGATATAATGTTACTTTAAAACACATCTCATGATTTTGGTTTAAATTAGGATATTGAAATAAAGCAACTCTGCCCTGACATTCACAGAAAAAAATATTAGAGAAAGTAATTTGGGTGAGAGAGTTTAGCTAGAAGTATTGAATATGGGTTTAAATATTTCCACTTTATTGTCTACAGTCATTTATTATTTATTAACATAGCTATCTATGGTTGTGTTAAAATTCCAGAGTTGTCAAACCAGCCTGCTTTCTATATCTTAATATTGTTTTTCAGATGCTGCATTTAAGCATAGCGGGCTTGCTTTTCGCAGTGATTGAAATGAATGGGTCAGAACATTCCCATTGGTTTGAATTTTAGTGAAGCTTGAGTTTGGTTAGAAAGAAATTCAAGAATTTGGGTATAATCATACAAAATCCAGAAATTAGCTATCAGCATATTGAAAATGTAAAATTGTCATATGCCTACTGATCAGAAACAAAAACATGTGTTTGTTTTATCTTTGGCACTCAAGTGTATATCTACATAGCTATGTTAATATTTCAATCTTTGTTATTCATGTCTTCAAAGATTTGCCCTTCAGAGTACTAACTATAACGTCCTTTATACCATCATCAGACTACTGCCTACCATGTTTGTGAGAACAATCATGATGCCATGAGATAGAGCCACCTATACAAGTAGACAATGTGATAGGCAGAAAAGAACATGCAGCACTGGTGATAATAAACGCTTCTGTCAGCATTAGGCAGTACTTCTCATAATTTTAATTCTTTCATCATTGCTAACAAAAATATTTTAGAAACAAGATAGAACTGTCTCCCTAGAACTATTTTATCATTTTCAGTTTATTTGAAGTCTGCAAATTGTCATTTAACCTAACAATTTTATCTATCAAAAAAAGTATTCCCCCTGGTCCCCAATTTCACAGAAATGCAAAGTAAATCTGTCCATTTGTAAATAGTTGTTATTTTTGATTCATTAAAAAGTAGCAACAAGTAACCAAAAGCATTGAGCAGTAGATATTAATAAAAACAAAATTCTCCAAGTAAAATGCGTCATTTCAAAGTCTAGATAAAACTCATTTTTATTTCACAAATTATAAATACACAATGAAATAAAGATGGTGTAAGTAAGAAATGAAAACTGTGTTGTAAGTTCTGAGCTCCAAAACTTTTGTTGGATTATTGCTTTAGCTTTTAGCCCTGGGTGCATTTTGAAAAAGTAAAATTGGTATTGGACCATCATTGAGAGTAATTCAAGTACAGATTCTGTATTTTATCTAGATGTCTATAAGAGAACTTCAATGGTCTATCCTACTTTAATTTGAATGTGACAGATTCCGTGTGATGGTAATATAAATTATCTGATACTTTTAGAGTTAATCATCACTTATATTAATTGTATAATGTATTTGGAAGTGGAAAAGACTAATAGTGGTAATTGTATTCCCAGTAAACTTACTATTTAATACTCCCCTGCTCTGCCAAAATGAAAACAAATAAAAAGCTGATTAGTTAGGGGTCATTTGAGTAGAGTCTGTGCCAATGAAGCCATGATCAAGAGTGTGAGTTCCTTGCAGTTAGCTCTGCACTCTTCCTGGGACCTGTTTCCAAGCAGGTACATGTGGGGGACCTGTGTTGGTAGGTAAGCCCAAGTCGTACCACCCAAGGAAAGACAGCCTACCAGGTGAGGGCCCAAAACTGCCATCATCACAGGTTTGTATTTGGCATGTTGTGCTGGCCAAAATACAAAATTTAAAAGAACATTTAATTATCTAAATATATGTTGATGCATTTTCTGAAATAATATAATTTGGCACATTCAACACAGATTGATGCATGAGATTTTGCTAGGTTTCTCAAAACTTGATACTTTTACTATTAAGTAAAAACTTTGCTCTTTAGGTATTACTATTTAAGTATATTAAGTAAAAATTACTATTAAGTAAAAAATTAAGTACTATTATTAAAAAAGAAAAATCTGCTACATGTGTAAAAATACATATGGTATGATTAATGGAGTCTTTTACCCATGACTCTCTTTCATGGCTTGAAATCTCAGATCCACCATGAGTGAGCGAATGATTAATATATTTTATATAATTAACACAATACTTTTTCCATTATATCAGCAATGTGTGTATATTTGTATTTGTGAGTGATTCAGCTCTCTCGATATTTAAATGATCTTCCTTTTCATTATAAGTCATTTCCCTCACTGGCTATTCAAGCACTGTAGTTTCCCACTGTTATAATACTCCAAAATTCTTCACATTCTTATTGCCATGGATATAATTCACATCTTTTTTACCTTATTTCTAAATTATTGCATCTGGTTCCTAATTTGTATCCTTCAATTCTTATCTTTAATTCTTAGGCCTTATTGTAGCCATGTTCATCTTCCTAAAATTAATGCTTTATCAGACTACTTTCCAATCCAAACTCTTTATCACCTCTCAATTCCCTAGAACAAAATAGCCACACTCTTTCATCAAACATTCATGGTTTTTACAGTCTGTCTCCAAGCTACTTTTCTAGCTGCATTTCTCAGTATCCAGCTATGTGAACCTGTCAGAGCACAGTTGTTACCAAATTTGCTTTTACCTGGAATTATATTTTCTTCACCTTATGAAACATATTTCTGCCCACATTCATTTGCAGTCCAAAGTACACCCAGATCTGACAATTATTTTTTCAATATCAAGTTCATTGCCATAACACAACCCTTTGTAAGGAGACAAACAACAGCAAATGCTGCCATTTGAAACCCTCACTGTGCCACAAAACCAATTAATTATATGTCACTTAGACAAGGCAGCTCTAGGGCTGTGTTTCAGATTCTTCCACTCTCAGAGACATTCAAGATTGTTGTTGCCAACTTATACACAATTTTCAATATTTTAATTAGAGCTTTATAGTTACACATAGTATCTGGGTTCATTTCAACAAACTGCTACATGCATGGAGTTTGGTTTTAGTTCATGATCCCAACCCTTTTCCATCCTCTTTTCCCTCTTGTCCTCCTTCCCCTCACCCATTCTCCTTCCTCTACTCTACTGGACTTCCTTTAGCTCGTCTATTAATTTTTCTACCTGTACATAAAGGTGATGTTCCCTGTTGTATATTTATATACACACAAAACATGATTCTGGTTAAGAATCCATTCTGCATTGCCTCACCTTACCCATCCCTCCACCTTGCCTGTGATCTCCTTCTTCTGCATTGCTGATCTTCTCTTTATCTTTATGATATTCTATCATTTCCTGCTCCTTTCCTTTATTTTAGTCTAGCCTCTGCAGAACAGGGAGAACATGTGACCCTTGAGTTTCTGAGTTTGGCTTATTTTACTTAGTATGATATTCTCCATTTCCATTCATTTACACAGTTTTTGACGTTTTTCATGTGACTTGAATACTTTTTTAATTCATACCTTCTGTCTCACTTTACCTTGGTTTAATATCTCTGCAGGGCTTTTGTGTTTGGAAAGTGATCCTTTTAAATGATTTGGCTTATTTCAACTGTCCCTATATTTTTACAGCTTCATACATATTCTGGACATGTGGCATTTAAAGGACAATAAATCCCTACCCAACCCCAATATTACCTCTGGTATATTTCCAATCTATGGTTTCAAAAGCTGCTAGACTTCTATATTCCTGACTCCCTGTCTTATTGCTAACCTCTGACTGCTGCATTATCCCACCCTGTTTTAAGTACTTACTGTGCTGAGACCAGGGAATCCCATCCTCATGCCACACTGTACTGCAGACTGATGGATCCTTTATCTGACCCTGAATGTAAATTGTGCTTTCATGTCTCCACTGGTTTGTGCCACCTCTTCCTGCTTTAAATATTATCATTCCTTTCTTATCTTACTCCTGATGGATTCCAATTTTTAGCTCATATCCATGTTCTTCATATAATTTTGGTTAGCAGCCTTGCTCATAGGATTCTATATTGATCCTTTCCCACATAATGTTTCATAGGAAATCTGTTTTATCAACAAGAGACAGAAAGGAGTGGTAGTTAGTGCTTAGGTTGGGGCTGAAGAGAATGGACTTAATATTGGCCATTTTGTGTTTTTCTCTCACACTCTGATTCCTCATTTGTACAACACTGATAATAATTGCAAATAGTAAAATAACACCAATCAAATGCATATTATATCAATAAATAATGGTAATACTAAAAATTTCTTGTAAAGCCCAAATAACACATTGGATTTATTCAACAAATATTTTTTGCCTACTATATAATTAACATAAGCCAAACACTATGGTAGGGATATATAGGTGAAGAAAATAAACAAAGTCATCTGCCACTGTGATTGCAATGATAATGTCAGATAGATTTATTGTGGTAAGACTGTGACATTTTCTTCATCTCTTTCAATGTGCCAACACAATCCATGGTACCTTAGAGAATATTTTTGTGGTTCTGACCTTGTCACATTTTTATCCTATATTATTATTGATTTTATGCATTATATGTTTTATTTTATCATGTACCTCACACATTCACTTGAGATTATGAATAATAAACAAAACATCCCTTCCTTTATATAGAGGCTTTCTCATAACTTGAAGTCATAGCACAGAGTTTTAATGATCCAAAATTAATGTTGTTATTATTTTCATACAGTAAAGAGAGACAAAGAAACATAAATATCTAAGTTTATATGCTATCATGGTAGAAGCTGACA
>NC_138184.1:171931562-171960003 GCF_964194105.1 Spermophilus citellus
CTTGGGCTCAGAGCAATGGAGTCAGTCACAATGGACTGAACCTCTGAAACTATTAGCTCAAGATAAATTTTCCCTTTCCTCAAAGTTTTTCTTGTCAGTTGTTTTGGTCACAGTCACAGAAAGCTAACACACTGCTCTGCCGTTGAACTACATCTCCAGCCCTTTTTATATTGAGACAAGATCTTAGGAAGTTGCCAAGGCTGGCCTTGAACTTGCAATCCTCCTGACTTAGCCTCCCAAGTAAATGGGATTATAGACCTGTACCACTGTTCCTGGCAACCTTTCATAATTTTTCTTTGGAAAATTATAAGTTTACACCAGTACCTTCAGCTCCAAGCTGACACAACAGAGTTTATTCTGTTTTTTTTTCTTTTCCTCTTTCTATTTAGTGACATCCTTGACAGAAATAAAGCGTGCATTTTTCTTAATATGTTTACTTAACTGGTCAATGCCCATATAAGTAGCCAATCTCTCAGTTTAGTGACCACTCTCATTCCTTCACAGATGCTTTCTTGTAGCCACTTGAAATCTGGTACTCCAGGCTGGACCCGCCCACCCCCCTTTCCCCTGCCCATGTGCCCTCTGTACCTTCTTTGAACTCTAATGTGCTGAGTGATCACTACCCTTCCTTTGGATTCCCTCTTTACTCTGAGCGTTGACATCAAAATCGGTCAACACCCTATTCTCAACCCTACCTGTGCAGATGCTTATCTTTTTTTGCCTCACCTGATAGTTTTCTTATTCAGAAAGAGAAGGGGAAAAGAACTAAGGAGAATGGGATGAAAAGGGGTGAAAAAAAGGGAGGAAAAGTCACAAGTAAGCAGATTTTCTATTTTTTTTTTAATTTTCTTTTTTAGTTGTAGTTGGACACAATACTTTTATTTTATTTATTTATTTTTATGTGATGCTGAGGATTGAACCCAGTGCCTCACATGTGCTAGGTGAGTGCTGTACTGCTGAGCCACAACCTCAGTCCCTGAAACGAATATATTTTTAAGAAGAAAAAAAGAATTTGAGAAGTCACTTGAAATGGACCATTTTCTGGTTGACATAGAACATAAATCCTTTTTTTTTTCCAGTACTGAAGATTGAACCCCAAGCTTGTACTTGGTGCATGCTGGGCAAGTGCTCTACTGCTGAGCTACATCCCCAACTCTTTTCATTTTATTTTGAGACAGGGTCTCCCTAAGTTGTGTAGACTGGCTTGAACTTGTAATCCTCCTGTCTTTGTCTTCAGAATAGCATATTACAAGCACGCATCCCTATGCCAAGCTATAAATCTTTTTTTTCTAGGTTGTTACAAATAATAAGATCTAGCATTCATTTATCTTGTGAAATACCACAGATGGCAACACAATTTTCACATAATTGCATATTTCTTGGATGATCTCTTTATATTTCATACATTCCATTGTTTTTCCTATTTGAGATTTAGTAATTCCACAGTTAAAAATAGTGTTCTTTAAACTTTTTAAATTTTTTTTTTTAAAGTTGTGGTTGGACACAATACCTTTATTTATTTATTTTTATGTGGTGCTGAGGATCAAACCCAGGGCCTTGCATGTGCTAGATGAGTGCTCTACTGCTGAGCTACAACCCCAGCCTTCTTTAACTAAACTTTAAGAAGAACTTGGTGAAGTATTCTTGCTGTCAAAAATGTTGAGTGCTCTTTCTAAATATTTCCTTCCCAATTCTTACCTATTCTCTTGATTAGACAGGTATAATTCCACTATAATATTCAAATTGTTGTCTAGCACCTTAGGTTAAATGGCAACACTTTTTTCCCCTTCAAATCATTAAGCTAAAAAAAAAAATCATCAGGCTATTATTATTCCTTAGGATGTTTCCTTTAAAAATCTATGTCATAATGAATCCCACTATTATGTATAATTATAATTCAACAATAAAAAATAATACATATAACTAAGTTGCTGGCAAGGATATAAGGAAAAGGGAACATTTATACATTGTTGGTAGGCCTGCAAATTAGTACAACCACTATGGAAATCACTATGAAGATTCCTCAAAAGACCAGAAATGGAACATCATATGACCCAGCTATTCTATTCCTTAGTGTTTATCCACAAGAACTAAAATCAGCAAACTATAGTGATCCATGCATACCAATGTTTATAGCAGCCCAATTCACAACAATCAAATTATGGAACCAGCCTAGGTGCCTGCCAACAGATGAATGGATAAAGAAAAAGAATGAAATTACATTATTTACTGGAAAGTGGATGGAAGGAACTGTAAATTATGCTAAGTGAAATAAGTCAATCTCAGAAACTCAAAGGTGGAATGTCTTCTTTCATGCAGGGAAGCTAGAGAGAAAAAAATAAAAAAAGGAGATAATAGAGGCAGAGGATCAAAAGAGAGGTGGGGGAGGGGGTTAAGGGGAGATATTGGGGAATGAAATCAACCAAATTATGCTATATCTACATATATACCCCTATCACAGTGAATCCACTTTAATATATAATTATAATACACGAGTTTAAAAAAATAGAAGGGATAATAGAGTAGAAGAAGGGGTTGAGGGCAGGGGAAAGAGAGGAGGGAAAGAGGAGCTATTAGGGGGAATTTACTATGTATAATTGTAATGCACCAATACAAATCATAAAAAAGGAAAAAAAAATGATGTCATCTTCTTTTCAACAAATGCTCTCACACTCAAATGTTGTGAGTGAGAAGCAAGCCAATTTAAACAATTACTTTGTCAGTCACTGCCAGACTCAGTGTTAGGTTTCTAAGAAAACATGTAAAGACAATATTTGACATCCCTTGGCATTCAGCCATCTCTGCAACTACACAGGACAGAAATTAGCATAAGTTTTCAGGATAATAGTTTCTAACAATTTGAACAAAATTTTATAGCCAAAATCAGAATGAAGACTTTTTTTTTAAAAAAAAGATTAATCTAGTTAAAAAAAAAACCCAACTATTGTATAATCTAGCTGTACCACTCCTTTGTATGTACTTGAAGGAATTAGCATACTGTAGACACACCTGCATACCCATGTTTATCATGGCACAATAGCCAAATTACAGAATCAGCCTGGATGTCCATCAAAGAATGAATGGATAAAGAAAACATGGTGCATATACACAATGGAGCACCATTCAACCATAAAGAAAAAAAAATCATATAATTTGCCATAAAATGAATGGAACTAGAGATCATAATGTTAAGTGAAATAAGTGAAATAAATCAGACTTAGACAAATAAGGCATGTTTTCCTTCTCATATCTAAGAGAAAAAACATGACATGAAAGTAGAGGGGAGACTATTAGAGAAGAGGAAGGGGGTCAGGGAGAGGAGAAAGGAGAGAGGGAGGGTAGTGGGAGAGGTAATATATTCTTTGAGTATAAACATGTATGAATCTACCACAATGAAACCTCTTATTCTGTATAATTAAAATGTTCTAGTAAAAGTGAAAAAATTAAACTAGTTTTAAAATTAAAAAGTTAATGCAAGCCGAAGGTTAAACAACAACAACAACAAAAACATTCACATAGCTACCACATTCCTCAGAGGTAATGATGGTAACAGTTGGGACAATTTTTGGAATTCCACTTGTAACTAGTAAGAACTAGAACTATATTTTCTATTTTTAAGTATATTTGAATAAGACTGTTAGATGAAGAAGAAGATATATAGGATGCTAGTTTGCTTTATTTTCATCTCTTGGAGAGAATTAAAAACGACTGTGAAATGACTATAAAACATTTTACCATAACAGAACTTGTTATTGGCAATTTAGGGATTATTCACCTTGAACATTTTGTATCTTCAAAAAAATTCTCTAGAAAGACCACATCTTTTCCCATTTTCTGTTGTGTAGATTTTAAATACTATTCCTAGGATCATATCAAGTAAAACACTGGAAAGGTTGAGAGCAGATAATAAAATCACTTGGATTTGGGATGCCTTATTATTTTTTTAGGACCACTGTATTGTGCTGTGAGTGTTCTGGAAGACTCATACTTCTCTGCCCTCTTGCCTCCTGTATCTTGGAGTGAGGTCTCTGCTCCACAAGTCGACAAAGGCTTGAAACTCAGTAAATCGGTCACAAACAGAGAAAGAAAGAAAACACACTTAATTTAAGGTAGAAGGCAGCCACACCAGTGCGTCTCAAACCTTAATGCACAAGTGAATCATCCAGGGCCTTTGCCTCTGATTCACTGCTTTGCTTCACAGCTTTTCTTGCCTCGTGCTTGGATCTTTCCTGTAATATCAACATTTTTTTTTTTATCTGTTCAGGCTCTGCTTTCTAGAAATCCAGGCTAAGATTCTTTTCTTTTTCCTAACATCACTTCCTCCCGGTTTACTGATTCTCTGTTGTTTGCTACTAGGACTCACTGCCAGTGACCTGGTTCAAACTTTTGGAATTAGTACCTTACCCCCATTTTACACTTCTCTCTAGACCTAGACCTTTAGCTCTGGGGTGTCTCCAAAGCTAACTCATCCAAGCCTACCTTCCATACCAGGCCTTCTCTATGGCAGAGAGTAAGGAAGAAATATGGGGTGAGGGGATTGTCATATTAAAACAGAAGAACCTTGCTATTCCATTTGTTATCCGTGGATCAGCAGCACTTGGGAGCTTGTTAAAACGTGGACTCCACATTTCTACCAACGCTTGCTGAATCAGATCTGTACTTTAACAAGATCCTCAGGTGAGGTGTTTGCTCATTGAAGTCTGTGTATCCTTGATTTGGGGTGCTTCTGCCACAACAGAAATCCAATTCAAACAGGCTTTCTAACGAAGGAAATTGACTCATGTCAATAAATGTAATTGAAAAGCCTGCGGATACAATGAGTTTCATGTATGATCTGGTCCAGAGCTGCTTAGGGTATCAGGGCTCTGGAACTCATTCTCGTTGCTTATTTGGGCTTTCCCCACTCAGTCTACTCCTTAACATTGCTTCATTTTATGTTAATAAAAACAATTTTAAAATACAGAATACTGTGTCCTAATAAGTTTTTAGGTTAACAAAACAAAACTTAGCACAAAAACTTCTTATGATCCCAGAGCTCTTTGTTTTATGTCTGAAATTTTGAAATATTGCCCCTTAAAATGAAGACCCTTGGTTGCAAGTGAAATAAAATTCTGACTCAATGTTGTTTAAACAATAGGGAAATTTATCTCTATTATTAAAAATGCTGAAAGTAGGGCTGGCTCCAACAATGACATGTCAGGGTTCCTCTTTTCTGCTGTTCTCTGAGCTCTGACTCCATCGATCGACTATTTCAGTCTGGTTGTTGATGTCTAGTCTGAGGATGGCTGAAGTTCTAGGAACTTCATATCCAGATCTCAACATATTTAAAGACAGAAAGGGACCATCTTTTTCCATGTCTTCTTTTTTAGAAATAGAGAAATCTCTCCCAGAAATACCACAGCAGAGTTTTCTTCACAGCCCATTAGTCAAAATTGAGTTTCCTCCCATAATAGAGATCTTTAGTTGCTTCAGAATATCCATTTTCCTCTTTTTTTTTTTTTTTTTTTTTTTTGTACCAGGGATTGAACTCAGGGGCACTCGACCACTGAGCCACACTGAGACACACCCCAGTCCCTATTTTGTATTTTATTTAGAGACAGGGTCTCACTGAGTTGTTTAGTGCCTCACTTTTGCTCAAGCTGGCTTTGAACTCAAGATTCTCCTGCCTCAGCCTCCCAAGCCACTGGGATTACGTGCATGTGACACTGACCCAGTAACCATTTCTTCATCTTATTTAATGACATTGTCCTGATTTTTGTCTGAGTACATCACTGGTCAGGTATATTTCTTTACCTCCTTTGAAACTACATTTGGCTAACGGCTGAATTCTGGTCAATAAAATATAAGTAGACATGTAGTGTAGAACTTTTGGGAAGTATACGTAAAAGATAGGCAGTACTTTCCTTTTATCCCTCTTCTTCCATTTTCGCTTTTGGAATGCAAACCCCATGGCTAAAGCTTTTGCAGTCACCTTGGACATGAGGACAAAGGTACACTCAAGGTCTGGTGGGGCAAAATCCTGGAAAAGCTTGGGTCCCTGGTGACTTCAGGAACCTGCCCCTGAACTTTGGACTATCTCCCTCAAGATGGGTGGGACAATAAAACCTTCTGTGTTTAATTTACAGTTAATTTGGGTTTCTATTAACTTCTGGTAAACATAGATCTAACTGATGCATGTGTCTATTCCTAAATCAATCACTGGCCAGAATTGTTACTACCTCATTGGTGCAAATGGACTTTGGGAAGTCATAATGATTATGAAATGAAAATTATTTCTTTAAAAATATATTAAATATTTCTATTAAAAATGAATTACTCTAGGGAAGCAGCATTCTCAATATTTACACCTCACTCTAAATGCTGTTGCGTCTTTGTTACGAAGCTTAAAACAATTATTTCCTGGAAAGTGCAAAAGAAACTTGCTTATCGTGTACTATTTAGATTCTAATGGGTTTTGGGGTAATTTCTATTAATTACAAGAAAAAATTCTTGGCTATCCCAATTTCAAAGCCATAGTCTCCAAAAACAGGGTTTACCTTTTAGTCTATTCACTTCCAATTTCAAAACATATGAGTTTGTTAGTAAAAAATATGTTTTAGAAATTCATTGCTCCACTGAATACAAATTTCAAACCTAATATCTCTAGTCCTTAGGCACTTACAGTTAATTTGGGGGTTAGATTTTTGTTAAATAGGCTATTCTTTAACTTCTTTAAAAAAACTATAATCTCATCAGTATGTACAACTATAATGAGCCAATAAAAATATGTGGGAAGAATATAAAAAGAAAACTTTTAAAAAATGTACTTTTAAAAAGTGGAAAAAAATCAAACTATGCTTTTTTTCATTTCTAGGAATGGTCAGGAGAGTGGAGGGAAACTTCAAATTTTAATACCTTTGTAAAATAAACTCTCTTCCACAAATGGTTCACTTAATCCACATTTCCAAATTCTTTTCATTTCCTTCAAGTCTATTTATTTATTTATTTAGTGGTACTGGGGATTAAACCCAGGGGTGATTTACCACTGAGCTACATCCCCAGACCTTTTAACTTTTTGAGACAGGGTCTAACTACATTGCTGAGGCTGGCCTCAAACATGGGATCCTTCTGTCTCAGCCTCCCAAATTGCTCAGATTATGGGCATGCACCACCATACCCAGCCATTTCCTTCAAATCTAAAAATTCAAGATGAACTTACAAAGAATCTGTGCTATTTTAAGAAAAGTGTAAGATCCAAGTTTGGTGATTTCTCAACATGGTACAAGAATTCCATCCCAATCTGTGGTATTTCAATACTTAGAAACCTCAGCTGGAAAGTAACTGAAGCTTCCTCTAATCTGTCTGCTGATGCTGACCAACATCAACACCAGCAGTCAGAAGCTACGACCTGGTACCATGCAAACCATACACCTTTTTCAGCAGGGCCTTCCTTGATTATATGATCTTTAAGTCTTTAATTCTTTCTTGTCTGATTTTAAGGAAGATGATGGTTTACTCTTAAAATTCCCCCAAAGCAGAATTTTTTTTAATTGATTGTTCAAAACATTACAGAGCTCATGATATATCATCTTTCATACATTTGACTCAATTGGGTTTTGAACTCCCATTTTTACCCCAAATACAGATTGCAGAATCACATCTGTTACACACTCACATTTTTACATAATGGCATATTAGTGACTGTTGTATTCTGCTACCATTCCTATCCCCTACTATCCCCCCTCCCCTCCCCTTCCCTCCCATCTTCCCTCTCTACTTCCTCTGCAAAGCAGAAATTTTTTATTTCATCTAAAAGCCTGTTCCAGTCTTACATGACTCTAAAAGGCAGCCTTTTAAGGACATTACAGTCTCTAGTTTGCCTTCACTAGAGCTGACATATCCCATCAGCATATTTCTATTAACCCTTCACCAACTTTAAGCTAGTTAAGTAATCCTTCATCAGTCTCTTTTCTAATCTCCAAAGTTCTGCCACTCATATAGCATCTTTGTGATCTGGGTCACATCTTTCTGCTATCTTATTTTTAAGATTTTGTTGTTGTTGTAGATGGACACAATACTTTTGTTTTATTTATTTATTTTTTATGTGGCACTGAGGATCGGATCCAATGCCTCATACATGTTAGGTGAGCACTCTACCACTGAGCCACAATCTGAGCCTCTCTTTCTGCTATCTTGTTTACTATTTTGGAACTTCTTTACAATTTTTTAAACTTAAATTAATTTTAAAGAGAATTTATATCATTAATTATATCATTATTGCATGACTATCAAATTGGTCTTGCTTGACACAAATAGAAATTAACTGCAAAAACTAGTGAAAACAGCGAATTTAAAAAATTGGCAAGTGAGGACATTTGTTTGACAAAGTCCTCGAGTTGCATTTGGTATGAAATAGTAGCTTCTCATGTCTTTAGTGTCCCCTTTTAAGTTTTAATTTATTTATGTATTGGTACCAGGGATTGAATCAGAGGCCCTCTATCGCTGAGCTATACCACCAGTCCTTTTTATTTTAAGACAGGGTCTTGCTAAGTTGCTGAGGTTGGCCTCAAACTTGTGCTCCTCCTGCTTCAGCCTCCTGAGTTGCTGGGATTACAGGCATGTGCCACTACACCAGGTGTATCCTTTTATTCATAGCTAATATTCACATTAGATTTCTCTTAAACTTCCATGCAATTTTATCTGAGATCATCCAGTAACCCCACGGAGAAATGTGTCTCTAGATTTTATTTTATTATTATTATTTTTTACATTTATTGAGTTGTTTTTGAATCATAGCACGACTAAGGTACTGAGGCTCTGGCTAAAATGTACATTTCTGGGCCTTGCCCTAGTCTAGACTAGACACCAGGAATCTGCATCATAAGATAGTGCCTCAGATAACTTTAGTGCAGGTAGTTTTCAGACTCCAACTTTGAGAAACAAATGAAAAAGTAATTCTTTAGTCTATTATTATTTGCTCATTCTTCCATAATTGTTGAACATCTTCGGAATGCGGTTAGCTCTTCATAGGGGCAGAGGGGCTATCCTAAGACTCAATGTTCGTGGCATTATATAATTGTCAAGTGAGGTGTTCTACCTATACCACTCTAGGAGTTTAGCTCTGGGAAGATTGCTGTGGGCTGCAGTTGTGAGAAGGTTCTGTGGAGCTAGGCTGGAAAGACCTGGAGATTTTGCTGGGAGGAAGGAGAGAGGAATCAGAGGACTTCTGGGAAGTAGGTAAGTTAGGAGTTGAAGTTCTGAGTGGAAAGACCCTTTATTCTGGGGCAGTAATTTATAGTCTTCTGCATGTAGACATGAGGCTAACTCAGTTTTAGGGAAAGCAATAATCTGACATTGATGTTTAGGGGATTGGGTCTGACAGGGCCAAGAGTACAGCAACCACTGAATTTATCAATGTTGCATGCTGAAACCAACAGAAAACTAAAGGATGGCCAGATTGTGGTTACACGGGATTTATTTGTAGGCAGAGGGAAGTGTGGGTGGAAAGGTGCCCAAGATGACAGGTGCTCCCGAACAAATAAGAGCACTTCTTAAAAACAAATCTCTTCAGAGGGGAATCTAGACAATCCAGCTTCCTCAAAAGAGTGTAGTGTAGGGATTAACAGGCAAAGAAGACCCTGTTTGTGTTAAGCATTTAACAGTTTCCAGTGTCTCTCTTAAAATACAATCACACCAGGAGGCCGAGAAAGGAAGATTCCAAGTTTTCGGCCAGCCTCAGCAACTTAGCAAAACCTTGTCTTTAAAAAAAATTCACGTTCTTCACATGCTTCCAGCTGCCACTTATTACCTAAACACCACGAATAAAACACCGTCACCCTGAGCTGAATTAAAGAAATCCAAGACCCTAGTGCCCCTGCCACAGTGGCGACCTTGAACCTCCTCAGGTGACGCAGCTCTCTCTAGCCTAGTGGTTTCCAAACTTTGCTGTTCAGTGAAATCACCTGGAGCTAAAGTAGAAAAATGCCTAGTCTCCACAGCCACGTGCGGCAGCGTTTGGAAACCATTGGTTTAGCCACCTGGGCAGGACCTACAAACGCCCCAAATCTCCGCTTCTCTGTCCTCGGCTCGGAGGGTGCGCGCCAAGGGCTAGTGGCCCGGGCGGGCCTGGTCCCGGCGCCTCCGTCCTCCTCTGTGCAGGCCGCTGGCCGGGAGGAGGCGGTGCTCGGGGCTTCTCAGGCCGGGACGCTCCAGAACCGAAAGCAGCGGACGGCAGCGGACAGCCTGGGAGGCGGGGGAGAGGAAGAAGAGGGCGGTCTCTAGGGTAGGGCGAGGTGGTGACCCAGGGCCGGGAATGTCCGCGGCGCGGGTCCCCAGAGCCGCCCCGGGGCCGCGTGCGGGCGATGGCTCTCCGTCTGGTCGCTGACTTCGATCTCCGGAAGGACGTGCTCCCGTGGCTGCGGGCGCAGCGAGCGGCGTCAGCGGCCGCTGGGGCAGAAGGTGACCGGGGCGAGTCACCCGGGCGGGGGACCGCTGGGGGAGTGGAGTGGGAGTCGTTGGTACCCAGAGGGCTCCCGGGCTGCGGTGGAGTGAGGGGCACCAGCCCGACGGGGAGCACCCCGAGGCTCCGCCAGCCTGTGGAGGTTGGTGCGCAAGGGTGAGCCTCCCGCCCTGGAGCTCCGGCGTCTTTGGCTTTGCCACTCTCGCCGCCAGTCGCTGGGCAAAGCTGGGGCTGGAGGCGCAGAGCCTCCGCGAGGTCGCGGCTGGGGTGCGCTGCCTCTGTCCCTAGCGTCTGACTTGCTTGGTGCCCACAGTAGTTCACCCTTCGCCGACAGACCCGGGACACTGGTGGTACCCTCAACGTTATCACTTCGGGGGGGAGGGTGTGGAGGAGCAGCTGCGGGAGCGAGAGAGGCTCCTCTCTCTGCCATTAGCATTCACCTGCCCAGGAAGGCTCCCATCAGCTGAGTGGGGGCTCTGCCAAGATCGGAGGCTCCTGCAAGTTGTGTGTTTTGAGAACAGAAAGATGAATTGTGGCTACCAAGAAGACCAGCACAGAGCTATCCAACTGTTGCCCAGTTTGTCCCCAAGTGTGATTTTTTTGAGGCTTCTCGGCATTGATTACCTTAAAGGGAACTGATTTCCGTTTTTTTTTCTTTTTAATAAAAGTTCGTAATTTTTTTGAGTCGCATTTCTCAACAGAGTTAGGTGACTTAGGGGACATGCCACTCCGGATGTGAAGTGAGAGGGGTCAGCAGTCTGCTTTCTGGCAGAGAGGAGTGAACTTGGAGCCTGCTGTTGCTAGCTCTTCCTACCGGCCATCCAGCATTACCACCTGTGCAGGCGCCAAGCCAAGTGAGACCAGTGATGCTCCTCTTCTGGCCTAGCTTCCTCAGTGTGAATTGGCACAAACATTCCCAACAGTTGAGGCCACAAATGTCTTTTGATTTTGGTGACATCGTGAAAAATGACTTTTGATCCTTCCTAGCATTGATCTCTTTAAAGAGGAGGTCTGTGATTTCCCAGGTTTTTTTTTCTTGTTTGCTTATACAAATCCTATCATTTTGGACAACTATAATGCACAGGTAAAAAAAATGTGGGGAAGAAAGTTTGCTTGTAAATAATGGAGCATCTTGGGGTTTAAATTCAGAATTCAGCTTCAAATCAATGGTGCCTTGTATGTAAGAGCTGTCCACGTCAAAGAGAGAGAGAGAGAGAGAGAGAGAGAGAGAGAGTGAGAGAGTGAGTGTGTGTGTGTGTGTGTGTGTGTGTGTGTATGTATGTATGTTGGGATTGAAACTAGGTCTGCTTTACCACAGAGCTAGAACTACATCCCCAATCCTTTTTAATTTTTATTTTGAGACAGAGTTTCACTAAATTGTTGAGGCTCTAAATTGCTGAGGCTGGCCTGGAACTTGTGGTCTTCCTGCTTCAGCATCTCTGGGATTACAGGCCTATGCTACCACTGCTAGCTATGCTTTGCCTCTCTTTGTTTTTCCTTAAACACTAGACTGCAAGTATATTTTGTGGGGGAGGGATGTCAAATTACCCATATCTACAACTCCTTTTTCCTAAACTCTGGTTAAAGTTTTTGTTTGCTACAACATATCTTTACATTCTTTTATGCCTTAGCACAATTGTTTGTAGATTTCCTTGTTTTGGCATGTTGTTAGTTCCAAGTAAGGAGTCTTGTTGGTATAGCTTCTGGTTTGAGTTTGCTGGCAGTGTCATTATTAGCAATGCTTTGCATTTTGTGGGCAGGAAGAAGATAATTTTAAAAGTCTCCTGAATATCTAAAATGTTTTTCTTTTTTGAAGATTTTAACTTTTTGAGATACAACAGGCAGTTCCAAATCTGTTTTCCAATATAAAGTAGCCCTTTCTTTCTGAACTCTCACCTTATTTTGTTAAATGGCAAGTGACTGCAAATGAGAAGTTAGGTGAAGTGTGAAATGTCACAGTCTTGTGTTTCAGTTAAGATATGTTGTAATTGAAAAGCTGTGTGTGCCTTAGTAGGAGTTTTGGCTTCCTTGTATCTTTCATTCATCTGGAGAATTATAAACATGTATAATGATGTTCCACTGAAAGAAGGATACCTCTGGATCTTCAAAGGTAAACTTACCTGGAAATGCTAGTTTTTCTGATACTGGTAGTATTGTCCCCTTTCAGTGCACCTTCAAGGCAAGATATTAATCCTGTTATACTAAAAGAATTGTTACCTCTGATAGTAACTCAAAACAAAAATAAGTCAGGTCTTCTTCTACTGTAATTTATTTCTCTGGCAGGGAAATCTGAAATTCTACTTTATTTCTAGTATGGTCATTATTAAACATTTGTACAAATTATTTTCCTTTCAAAGTCCCAGCTTTGCAAATATAAATTGTGAATCGCTAGAACACTAACGTCTCCTTTCTGCACGTTTACTTTCTAAACTTGAAATTTTACTATTTCTACACCAACAAATACAAAAAAAAATTTCGTAGTGGTGTCTAGTAATTCTCATGAAATGACATTCGTGGCAAAATAGCCAGGGAGTTGGGCTAAATCAGCCATGGGAATTTGGTGACTACAACATTTTAGTCAACAGAGTCAAAGAGTTAGGAGAATAGACTTAGTTACTGCGTCTGTGACTGGTTCTGGGTTGAACTTTGGAAAAATGATCTCTCTCTGAAATAAAATGAGAAAAGATTCTCAAATCAAAACAATTATGTAAAAGAAATAATAATTTTTAAAACCCCATGTACTCTCCATCCAGCTTACAAACAGAACAATTTCAGGACTTTGGAAGACTCTTGTGTGTTTCTATCTAATCCTATTTCTCCATCTCTTACCACTGTCCCCAGAGGTAACAATTACTTAAACATTTATATCATAGTTTTTTTTTTAATATTTGTAGTTTCAACCTTTTTTTTTTTTTGGTCTGTGAACTTCAAGAAAATGAAAACTGTTTTCTTTTTGATTTTTCCTCTTCCTAGTATTGTGAGATTTAGTCAAGTTGACTGGCTATCTTTAGGGCATTAATTTTCACCACTATACGGTGTTGTGTGAATATATAAAAATATGGTGGACATGGAGATGTAGCTCTTAGATTGTCCTTGCAAGGAAGAGCCTCTCCTGGGTGTTGTGAGTATGGTCAGTTCCCTAAGGATTGCCTCCCCTAGCTTCATTCTCTTTTGAGTGTGACCCACATCCAGTGAATGATTAAGGTGGGTATAAAGCGCCCACCATTTTGACTCCACCTGGGATAACTCTGGCCATATGTTTCAGTTCTAGACACCCCCCGCAGGGGGATCATTGGAAGTTATTGCCCCTGGCCTGCTGGCAGCTCAGTCCCTCTGCTTCCTAATCCTTCCTTCTGCAGGTCATAATCCTAACCTACTAAGGACAGCATGTAAACACATACTGAACTGTCTAAGTGTTTGCTAGGAAGCCCAGCTTTTACTTATTCATTTTTTTTTGAGAGAGTGAGAAAGGAGAGAGAGAGAGAGAGAGAATTTTTAATATTTATTTTTTAGTTCTCGGCAGACACAACATCTTTGTTGGTATGTGGTGCTGAGGATCGAACCCGGGCTGCACGCATGCCAGGCGAGCGCGCTACCGCTTGAGCCACATCCCCAGCCCTACTTATTCATTTTTTGAGGGTGACATTTGGGAGGTTTCTGGGTTTGTCATTACAGTCAATGTGTTTACTGACCACCTTGTGCACATCTCCTGATCCACAAATTTGCTGATTAATCTAGGATGTGTATCTAAGAGTGGAGTGGTCAAGACATAAGCTATGCCCATTTTCACCTTTCCTGGGTATTATCAAATTGTTTTCCAAAGTATTATACTCATGAACACCCTAATTTTATGTTTCAGAAGTTTTTCTGACACTATATCCTGACAAGTTCTTAATGTAAATTTTAAATTGATTTAAAATTTCAGATTTAATTTTTTTATTATACTTGGTCTAAATGTTATTTCATTGCATTCTGCGGTTGATCATCACTGTCGACTATTTGAGTTTTCTATGAAATGTTCATCTTTTTGTTCATCTTTCTATTTGATTTTTTAAAAATTATTTTTAGGCGGTTTTAAATGTATTCTGGATTCTAGTTCTTTGTTCGTGATTGTGCTGCAAATATTTTCCCTCGATCTGTTTGTTGTTTGTGTGTATGTGTGTGTGAGTGATGGTGCCTTTGATCAACAGAGAATACTAATCTGAACCCAGGCTTCACACTCACTAAGCAAGTGCTCTATTACTGAGCTACAATCCCAGACTTTTTATTTATTATTAGAAAGGGTCTAAATTGCCCGACTGGCCTTGAACTTGCAACCCTCCTGCCTCAGCCTCCCAAGAAGATGGGATTACAGGTGTATGTCAATATGCTCAAACGGGAGATCTTAATTTATGAGTCTTTTTCTTTGATTTGTGCTTTTCATTAAAGAATTTTATCCATAGTCAAAAGTCATGAAGACATTTAAAACATTAATTTCTAAAAGCATTACAGCTTTTTGCACTTTTTTTTCCACCCAGAATTTTTGTGTGATATGGTGTACGAATTCAATTTTACTATTTTTCCATATAATAGCTCCTTGTTTCAGTATTACAAACCAAATAGTCTTTCTGTTCTGACAGCAAAGCCACTTCTGACAGACATCACATTTCCATGTATGTGGAGGTCTTCGTATCTGTATTCTTTTGTTCCATTGTCTCAACTTGAAATGTCACCATCTAATAATAACTATGATGAGCCTTTGTAAATGGTAGGGTAAATCCCCTCACCTTAGTATTCTTTGGGAGCATCCTAGTTCTTCTATGTCTTTTGCTCTTTCATATATAGTAATTTACCTGTTAGATTGCACCAGGAAGTCTATTAAAATTTTTGAGTTGTAAAGTCTCTATACAGCTTGGAGAATTGACATTTCTACAATATTGAACCATTCCAATTATGAACAAAGATAGCTTACTTATTTAGATCTTTTTAAATGACTCTCAAGTCTTAGAATTTTCTTCATGAAGGTTCCACACACTTCTTGCTAAATTATTCCTAGGTTATTTCTTTGTTGATCTCCATAAATGGCACATTTAAAAGCATCACATCTTCTAACCATTTCTGGTATAAATAAAATACCTTTTGCATATTTTTTGGATCTAGTGCCTAATTCCTTGTTGGGAGGGATCTAATCTTTAAGATGCTGAGGTCTAATATAAATTTCCAAGGTTTAAATTTCATATAGATAAATGTTTCTAGATTTATGATGGGGACTGTCATAAATCCATCATAAGTTGAAAACAGTAAATTGAAAATGCATTTAACATGCTTGACCTACTGAACATCCTGGCTTGGCAACACAGTTCATGTAGGGTATAAGTTGTTTACCCTCGTGATGTGGCTGTGATTTGCTCCTGCTGCCCAGCATTGCAAGAGAGTATCCTATTGCATAATGCTAGCCCAGGAAAACATCAAAATTCAGAGTATAGTTTTACTGGATTTATATTGCTTTTGGCACCATTGTAAAGTAAAAAATCATAAATTGAAATATAAATCAGGGATAATCTGTATATAATTCTTGGGGGGGAAATATGATCTTCTTTTGTATGTATTTTCTCTGATTAGTTCTGGATTTATGATATACTAGATCAAAACGTTTTTTTTTTTTTTAATAATTCATCCTTGCCAGAAAGTGATGTGTTTTGTTAGGTTTTGAGAGTAAGCTTTTCTGTTGCCTCTTGTGAACCCCCAGATTGCTTTTTGAGACCAGGATTTGCCTTAGTTTCATTGTTTTCATTTCCTTCACAATTCTCTTGCCACTGTCTTTCCTATTTACTTTTCCCTCCCCTACTTTGCTCATCTCCTAATTCTCATCTCTTTTTATTGCTTTTTAATTAAGTGCACGATTCTTTTTCTCATTCACGATATAAAATATAAGTTACATGATATTCATCTATTTAGGAGTTATAATATCTGGTCATATTGAGCCTGAGGATTTATGGGGATTATTTACAGAATAAGGGTGTCATAGTATGGTACTATTTTTTTTTTTTTGGTGTGGGGGGGGCGTTACTGGGGATTGAACCCAGTGGCACTTAATCACTGAACAACATCCCCAGTTCTTCAGCCTCTCAAGCTGCTGGGATTACAGGTATGCACCACCATACCTGGCTATTTCATTATTTCTTGATCTAAGGTATTTGTAACTAATTCTGATTTTTGTGTGAGCCTTCATGACTCCCCTCTGCCCCAAGTATTGTTGTTGGAAAGACAAAAATACTTTTATTTTTGTCTCGTATAACAGTTTGGGATAAAATTTATGCATTTGTGATGCACCTTCCTGTAAAGTGAAATCACTTTTGGCAAAGAATAAGTTGAAATGGATGATACTACTTAGAAAGCCAGCTTCTGTTTTACATGAGTTATGACTTCCCAATACCTTGGATATCTAGGTACTGACCTTTGGTAGGTTTACTTATGTAAGTATCTCATCTATCAATGCTACATTTTTTCTTTGTGAGCATTGAATACATTGAACTATAAAATCACATTTCCTCATTTGAAATTGCTAAACTTCCTCTTCTGGACTTTCCAGAAATGAACTACTGAGAGAAGAGTCATAATGAATAAGCAAAGAGACTATTGAACACCCCTTAAAAAAATAGGGTGTGTTTAAAACATGAGCAAACTAATCTAGGAAGGAAGGGCCAGTGGGTTAATGGTGTGTGGTGATATGTTGGTCTCTAGATTTCCAACATTGCCAAATCTGTTTTAAATATTCTAGAGATGTGAGCCATGCACTTCACTGCAGGGTTGGCATTATTTAATGTACTCCATGAAGGCATTTTTTTCCCAACCCTCTCTACCATAGTTACATCATATTTTGATCCTAGTTTTTCTGTCTAATGTTGCTTAAAATGTAACATAAATATATAGTTTATTGGTTTGCAATCCAGGATTCTATTAGAATCACGCAGGGAATAAACACACACTAGCCCAATAAAATGAACATTTCTTGTTTAGAGCCTGGGGGTGGGGTATCAATGTTTCTTTAAAAACTTCTCTGATGTTTCTGTCTTAGCCAGAGTTGAGAGTTAATGGTTTAATGGAATAAAGATGTCATTTTTTGATTTTTTTTAGTAATTTGAAAATGGGTGTGTTTATTAAAAAAAAAAACACAACAAAACCTCGATTTTCTTACCAAGACTTTTTATCGGGAGTTTCTTATCTTGGTTGAAACCTTTTAAGTGTGCTTTTGTGCAAGTCTGTCCCAGCAACCTCATAATCTTGAAAGAAAAAAAATACTTCTCAAGATATTGACACATTGCATTCCAGAGGTTTTGAGTCATGTGTGGGATCAAAAGGAACTCACTAAAATTCTCCTTAGATGTTTACAAAATCTACTTTAAAAGGATTTTTAAATAATTACCCATTTTCCTATTGTAAGCTTGATACAGGACACTTTGTGCATCATTCTGCTTACCTATTTTAGATTTAATATGAGTCTGCCCCACTTTGTCTATGTTGATCAAGTGTCTTCTCACTGGAACTCAACTGTGTTATTGCACAATGGGCCTGCAGCACAGTATACATTGTGTGGATGTTCTAGAAACAAGAACTCTGAATTTGGAAGTGCTATTTAGCAGAATATGTTTCAATTATTTTACTGATAAGAGGCCAAATGGTTGTCCTTATATTAAAATTAGTGTGAAGCATGTATGATAGTTCAATATATGTTGAAAAAAAACATATATAAACTTCCCTCTCTCTTTGCCCCACCCCTAGGAGATCCTCGAAGCTGCTGCTTATGAGGGGTGGAGAAGGGCTCTCAGAATGATTGAAGTTAATGAAACTATACTTCCCCTGTCTAAATGCTTCATAGCTCAGTGCAGATGTCCTTACCAGTTATCCTTATTACCTTCCTTTTCTCCCCCTTTAAATCGGGAATACAAACAAAATTTTGCTCTGAGTTATAGAATGTTTTGCATGTCTTATCTGAATATTATAATTTGTCATCAACATATTTTAACATCTAAAAGCAGTATTAATGTATAGAAAAAAATGAGTGAAGCAATTTAGTTTTTTGGATAGCTTTGAGGAAGTTGAAAATATGCATTTCTACCCAACAAGTTATTAACATTGTATTCACTAATGTTTGAATCCTTTAACTGTACAATTAGGGATATCCTAAAAGTTTTAGAAGGTGGCCAGTTGTAAATATTTGTGTAAAGAGTCTGTCCTTCAAAATGTCTTTTGTACAGAAAAGTACAAAATCAAATGCACAGCTCATTTACTTTTCTGAGTGAAGCTCACATAACTAGCATTTGGTGCAAGAATGAATGTTAACAGCACCATGGGGATCCTTCATGTCTCCCTTCAGCTGTCATTTATACAGCAACATAGATTAGTTTTATAGTTTTACCTGTTTTTGAAGTCTGTATATAAATCAAAAATATAGTTTATTATTTTTATTAGTGGTTGAGGTGGAATCCGTTCTTTTTCTCAGCTTTCATATTGTTATAGGCTGATTCATTCTCATTGTGAGATATAACATTGGACATAACAATTATTCTTTCTTGAAGGATATTTGGCATTTTTACTTTGGGCTATTCTGAACCTTAGTACTATAAACATGTGTCTTGCTGAACATATGTATTTTTGTTGAATATATGTATGGTATATGTGTGTATATATATATATATATGCATATGTATATACACACACACACATATATTCACATAAAGTGCAATTGCTGAGTCACATATGTTGAGCCTCAATAGACGTTGCTAACAGTTTTTCAACTTATATCCCATTAGCAGTTTATGAAATTTCACTTACATTTTGTGGTACCACATACATTAAAACACAATATTGAGAATGCTCAAAATTGTTAGGATAACTAGTAAAAGAATAGCAAAAGAATATGAAATTAATGAGGAAATAGGAAAATGAAATAATAAACTGATTAATCAAGAAGAATGAAAGAGTAAAACAAGTGAGTCACAGAAAGCAGATAGTAAAATAAACCCAATATATCAGTAATCATGGTAAATGAAAGTGGACTACATATTCCAAATAAAGATTAAAACTGTCAGATGGGATCACAAGTAAATACTGCTTATAAAATATATAACTTATAAGGGCACATATAAAATATAAAATATATAAAATATATATATATAAAATATAAAGTAAATAATGCTTATAAAATATATAACTTATAAGGACTAGAACCAGCTATCTCATATAAGCAATACTCTGAAGAAAGCTGATGTAGTATATTAATATAAGGTAAAATAGACTTTGGAGTAAAGAATTATTAGATAAAAGTACATTTTTATATTGAAGTGGTTGACTAGTTCAGCTCCTGGTTCAAAACTTCTGTGTGAATTTTCAGACCTGAATACGTGCAATCACAAGGAAGGCTTTACCTGGAAGTCTTCATAGGAAAGCTGTCCTCCCTAAATCGGACTGGACATATAGCCAAGGAAATGCAGTTGGCAAGAGAGTTGCAGGCAGGACTGGGCCCTGGCCATACCTGTTTGTGGGTGCCTTGCTAGATCTGAGTGTCTTCATTGGGAGGCCTCTTTTTTGGGGGTCTTCAGCAAAGACTTTCCCAAAGGGGAAGAGGGGAACTTTGATAACTTTTTTCAGTAGACTCAGAATCCAAATGACTCCCCATCTCCCTTCTGTTTCTGTGTTCATGTTGCTCCCTCAACAGGGAGAATTTCCCACATCTCTGCTAATGCACCTGATCCTTCACCATACGTCACCTTTCCGACCTTTCCGTATGGAAATGCAACAAAGAAGTTGGCACTTTTTCTGTTCAGCCCCTGGATATAGCATCATAATGATTAAGGGCTTGACTGTTATTTTTTTTTTTTTTTTATCCCATTTAACAACTGAGACACCTGGAAGCTCAGCTGTGTGCCTGACAAGTTAATTCACCAGGAAGCTATACCAGTTCCGAATTTGTTCCTAATAATGTAGCCTCAAAATATATAAAGCAAAAACTAGTAGATACTGAAAATTTATTGAGGTGTGACACAAGTAGGCAAGTATACAGTCTAAAGTGTGCAGCTCGATAAGAGATTAAAAGGTGAGCTTATCTGTGTACCCAAGGTGTGCAAACTTATCAACACCTTAGAAGGCCTCCCTCGGGTGATGCCATCTCTGCCTCCTTTCTTCTTCCTGAAAGGTCACTGTTGTTCTGACTTCCAGTAAGTGAGATTGGGTTTGCTTGCTTTTAATCTGGGTATAATGGAATCCTCAGCATGTATGCTTTGTACTTCTTTCACTAATGTTAGCTATATATTTAAACATCTTAAATATTAACTGGCTATTATTTTATTTCAGATGTTTTAGAAACAAATTATGAGAGCTTACGTGTACTAAATGTTGAAAGAAATGGAAATATTATTTATAACTATAAGGTATGTGTATGTTCTCTTTTTATTGTGGTAAAGTAAATGCGGCAAAATTTACTATTTTAACCATTTATGTTATTTTATGAAAATTCTCTCCTGTATAGAAGGGTAATGGATAAGACTTGATATTTAACTTCTGGCCCTTGTTTTTGTGTGTGATATAGAATATAGTGATTTGAAGTCTTAAGAAATGTTTCTTTTTAAAATAAGATAAAATGTGCATATTTGAAGCTCAAAAAATTTGAGTAAGTGAACAATTTCACTTTCTAGAGGGAAATGTCAAGATGTTTAAACTTGACAACTGTTAATTTTTTGTCTTTGAAGATATGTTAAATTTGATTTTTGTCTATTCAGAACTAGATATTCTAGGACTTGTGAGGCATTATTAGACAATGTGTTTCCAATGGTAAGTGTTCTGTGGAAAATTTAATTTTACTGATAACTTTACTAGGGACACATGGAAGAAAAATTCTCATAGTTTGCTTTGAAAATTATATCATTGTACTTTCTTTTGTTTAAAAATGTTAAGTTGTATCTAAGGATAGTGTATTTAAAAATTGTATGATTCAAAAAATTGTATTCATAAGAATATCGTGGATTTATTCAAGCCAATCCCATTATCTATTATATAGATTCTTTTTTTTTTGGTGATTTTGGGGGTTGAGCCCAAGAGTGCTCTATCACTAAGTTATCCCCAACCCTTTTCATTTTCTGAGTCAGGATCTTGCTGAGTTTCCCAGGATGGCCTTCAACTTGCCATCCTTCTGTCTCAGCTGAGTATCAGGGATTTTAGACATGTGACATCATGCCCAGCCATCACTAATATTCTCTTAAAGATACTACTGGAGATACAAAATGATTGACTCTTTCTTCATGCTCATTCCTATAAAGATCCTCTGAACTCTTTGAGCCCAAATGGCCAGCTGAATCAGGCCTTGCCCCTTTCTGATATGCACAGCAAGCTTCCTTTAGTTTTTTAAAAAATTACAGTAGAATGTATTTTGACATATCTTACATACATGGGGTATAATTTCCCATTATTATGGTTGTACATGATGTGAGGTTACATTGGTTGTGTATTCATATATGAACATAGGAAAGTTATGTCCAATTCATTTTACTGTCTTTCCCATTCCAATCCCTCCTCCCTTCCCTTCATTCCCCCTATTCTCCCCTGTCCAATCTGGTTAAACCTCTCCTGCCCCCCAACCTATTGTGAGTCAGCATCTGCATGTCAGATGCCTTTGGTATTTGTGGATTAGCTTATTTCATTTAGCACGATAGCCTCCAGCTGCTATGAATGTGGCCACATCACTATAGTGATGTTGACTTTTCTATTCTTTTAATGAATGAGCTCAATGCAATGAACTTTTCTCTTAGCACTGCCTCCATAGTATCCCAGAGATTTTGGTATGTTGTATTGCTATTCTCATTTACCTCTAAGTACTTTTTTATTTCATCCCTGATTTCTTCTGCTATCCATTGGTCATTCAGTAGCATGTTATTTAGTATCCAGGTGTTAGAGTAGCTTCCATTTTTTATTTTACCATTGATTTTAAATTTCATTCTATTATGTTCTGATAAAATGCAAGGTATTGTCTCTATTTTTATATTTACTGAGAGTTGTTTTATGGCCTAAGATATGGTCTATTTTTAGAGAAGGATCTGCTGAGAAAAAAATGTATTTTGTCATTGATGGATGAAATATATATGTCTGTTAAGTATAAATTATAAATTGTATTTTTTTTTAGTTCTATAGCTTCTTTATTTAGTTTTTGTTTGAAGGATCTATCCAGTAGTGAGAGAGGTGTGTTAAAGTCACCCAGTATTATTATGTTATGTTGTGGTCTATTTGATTCTTGAAATTGAGAAGGGTTTGTTTGATATACATAGATGCTCCATTGTTTGGGGCATAAATATTTGTGACTGTTATGTATTTTTGATGTATAATTCCCTTAAGCAGTATGAAATGTCCTTCTTTGTCCCTTTGGATTAACTTTGGTGTGAAGTCTATCTGATATGAGGCTAGAAACCCCTGCTTGTTTACATTATCCATGTGAATATGTTTTTTCCCATCCTTTTACCTTCAGTCTGTGGATATCTGGCTTATAAGGTGTCTCTTGGAAATAACATATTGTTGGTTCTTGCTTTTTAATACAATCTGCCAGTCTATTTCTTTTCGTGATGAATTCAGGCCATTTATAGAATGCCAATTGGTTCAGAGATTTAAAATCAGCTCACCTATAGTGCCCAGTAATTGCTGGTCTACACTGGAAGACTATTCCCCAGGGATCTCTCCTGGGTTCCACTTGTGTGGTAGAGGAGCCAATTCTTAGTTCTCTAAATCACTTTCAAAAGCCCATGCTTCCTTGTCCTGGGTTTAGTCTCCAAACTCAGTCTCTCCCACCCCTTCTCTTCTGAATTCTCTCCCAGCCAGTCCTGCAAACAGCTGGATTGGAGGTGGGGGTAGAGCCCGGTGGGTTTCCATGACCAGTTGTCCCTGTGTAAACCACTCTTCTTGTGTGATTTTTCTCCTGGTCACTTAAGCACACTCTATGTCATGCAGTGTATGTTTACTGGGCCTGTATTTTGGGACAAACTCGGGTTTGCCATGAATTGCTTCCCTCAGCTGCTGGCCTCCACGCTGATGCTGCAAACTGGTTCCTTCCTTTGTCCTTCACATGTCACCAGGAGAGATGGCAGGTTTTTTCCCAGAACAAGGGTATTGTGCAGCATGCCTTTCAGTTTAGTCGGGCAATCCTTGACCTCTTAATGCTTCAGGTCTTCTAGAAATGTGGGTTCCTTTAATTCCCTTATCCCTCCACTTTGCTCATGGGGGGACCACTCTGGCTGGTGTTTCCAGCCCAGAAGCAGCTGTACTGCTAGGGATTTCTTCCTCATTTTAGTATATCCACCCTCCTGAATTCCTAGTCTAATTTGAATGTCCAGTTTTAAATTCCAGTAAAGTCCCCCCACCCCACCTTTGTTCACTCACCTTGCTGAGAAGCTGCCTGTCTACGCCTTTTATGGTTTCGTGCCACGGAGCAGCCAGGAAAATGACCATCTCTATTCTGCACTCTTGGAAAAAAAAAATCCTCCTTTAGAGTTTTTAATTGCTAAGATTGAATTATTGCAGGTTTGTTTTAAAACTAGTGTTAGCCTAACTTCCTAAACTATGACATTTAATAAACATCTGGTTATTTTTCTTTTTTTAGGATGATGAGAGAAATATTGTCTTTGGATTATATGATTGCCAAACCAGAAAAAATCAGGTAAACATCACATAAATCATAGCTTACTTATTGTTTACTGCTTTTAGAGTTTTCTTTGCCTCCACTGTTTGTTTCCTAGATAAAAAATTCCCACTTCATTTTATAAATTTTTTCTTTGCCTGCCTTCTCTGCTCATTTTTTTAAAAACTACTTCTTGGCCCCATTATCTTTTTGTTGTTTGTTTTTGTACTGTGGATGGAGCTATATCTCTAGACAGGTCTGGCTAAATTGCTGAGGCTGGCCTTGAAATTGTGATCCACAGGCTTCTGAGTCATTGGAATTACAGGAGTGTACCACTGTGGCTGGCTTTGGCCCTATTATCTTAAAAAAAAAATAAGGACTCCCCCTGAATCAAATGTTATATGAAGTCTTAGTCCTTTGAGTTTAAGTAAAATTGACCTAAACCAGCTTTCCAACATCCTATAAGGAATTAGGAAATCCAGTGCCCTTCCAGGACTTGTGTGCTCCAGGTCATTTCATAATGACCTCTGGCTCTGAGTTCTGCTTGTGCTCAACCATCCCTTGTCTTGCTTCTTGCTCCTTTTCAACAATTCAGGGTTTGGAATTTGGCAAAGCTTTCATTACCTTTTTCCTTAATTTTCTTCTAAAGTACTCACATAAGGCCTTGGTTGATGTAGATAAGCTTTGTCTAATTGGGGATGTGTGTGTGTGTGTGAAGGGGGAGTTGTTTGGGGCCTATGTAAAAGCAATTTAGGTTTTAATTAATTAAGGATGTTAGACATCCTTGAAGTTAAATATTCTGTGTGGTCACTTTCAAATTTCTCCCAGTCACCTTACTCTTTAGGCTGCCAATATTTTGCTTTGTTAATTCTCTGGTCTTTCTCCTTCCTCCACTCCTTTATTTTCACACACATTTCATTTACTCATTCATTTATTCACTGACCCAACAAATATACATTCAGTGTTTCTTCTCTGAGCTTCTGGAGACTCAGTATTGACCAAGAAGAATCTTGTTACAATACACAGTCTTGGGATAGTTGCAGATTAAAAAAATCTCACATGTTAGTGTAATTCTTAGCTTAATTTCTGTGTGGTACGAATTCTAAGAAGATGGCTTGAGAGAAGACTCATAGTCTTCTATAGTGGTGGGTATTACTATCTATCTATTGTGGACATATTTCTTTCTGCTAAGGCTGTGAACGCCAAAAAAGTGAGGAGCATTTTGCATACCAATGTGTTTCATCTGCACTGCATTCAGCTTACTGTCTTATAAGCCATAGTAATTCAGTGAAGGATATTTTACTGAATTGACAGTGATAGGTTCCCTCCACAGTGGCTGATTTTCAAATGTTTTCCAGTGACAGCATTTCATTGGATTTCAAAATACGAAGATGATTTCAGAAAATAAATCAGTTAAAGAATAAATTCATGGGAAATTTAGCTACATTTTATAAATAGGCAAGTCTTGCTCCTATACCATAATTGCTATCTTAGTCCATTTTCTGCTGCTGTAACAGAATGGGATTTGGTAAGTTATAAAGAACAGAGGTTTCGTTCTTACATTTCTGGAGCTGGGAAGTCCAAGATTGAGTACCTACATCTTGTAAGGGTCTTCTTGCTACATCATTTGATGACAGAAGGTTGAAGGGTGATAGTGAGAGGGCAGAAGAGGACTGAGCTTACTCTTATCACAGATCCACTCAGTGATGGATAACCCCTCTCCGGAGATGACAAAACTAATCCATTGCAGAGGGCAAAGCCTAATGATTTTTTATTAGGTTTCACCTCCCAACACATTGCAGTGGGTTAAGTTTCCTTACACATGAACTTTGGGAGCCACGTTAAAACAGCACAGCTCTCTTTCCCCATCCCTTCTGTACACTCAAAAGTCTTACAACCCACATATTCTTATTGGCCCTTTGGTTTTATTGAGAGAATGAATTTGGATGCCAAGCCTAACTGGGCTTTAAAATTTTAAGTACTGTGTTTTGCCTTGGAAATGTGCTTCTAAGAGAAAGATGGTGCTTTTTTGTGGTGCTAGATCTTGGTGTCTGAATCTTAAAGCTTTTTTTTTCTTTTATTCCCCCCCAAACTATGTCTCACATACAATTCACCCAGTTTTCTCCAATTATTGGATCTTGTGAAGTTAGGTATAATATTAAATATTATTAATATTAAATATTAATAATATGAATTAATGTTAATAGGAAATTGACATTGGTAGAATGTGCATATATAGTTTTATGCCATTTGGATTGTTTTTTTTTTAGGGGGGGGTTACTGGGAATGGAACTCAGGGGCACTCAACCACTGAGCCACATCCCCAGCCCTATTTTGTATTTTTATTTAGAGACAGGGTCTCACTGAGTTGCTTAGTGCCTCGCTTTTACTGAGGCTGGCTTTGAACCCACAGTCCTTCTGCCTCAGTCTCCTGAGCTGCTGAGATTACAGGTGTGCACCACTGCGCCCAGCAAGTTTTATGTCATTTTATGTGTAGATCTATGTGTAGATACCTGAAATTGCCACTGGAATCAAGATACAGAATTATTCAATGCCATGAAGATCTGCAGCTGTTGACTTTTTACCAGTTTGAATGAAATGTGACATTTTACCTTATCTCCTATTAAGTTCATTCAGTGTCCTGCATTTAAAGTTGTCTTCATTCCTTTTCTACATTTTTAAAGATCTACATCAGATGATACCTTTTGCCATTATTGTCAACCATAATTTAGAAAACACAAGGGAAGGAAAGTCAATTATGTTTTACCCATATTTTTGCACTTCTCATTCTTCTTTCCCAGTGCTCTAGGGTTCCTTTCAAAAATAATTTCCTTTCTCTTTCAAGAACTTGTTTAGCTATTATCATAGGGTGGGTATGGCAATGACAGATTATCGCAATTTTTTCTTCTTCTGAGAATGTCTGTTTTGATTCCTAAAGGATGATTTTTCCAATAATAGAATACAGCATGACCATTCTTTTCCTTCAGTTCTTGAAAAATGTGTCATTTCCTTCTGCCCTCCATAGTTTCTCTTGAGAAATCTGTTGATTTTCAAATTGATTTTCTCTTATACTCAAGTTGTCATTTTGTTTTCCTAATTGCTTCAAAAATATTTTTCTTTGTCCTTTTATTTTCTGAAGATTGATTTGCATGTATTTGTTTGGATTGTTCCTGTTTGGGATTTGCTTCTTGAATCTGCTGTCTTTTGCTCAACTGGGGATGTTTTCAGTCTCCAGCCATTATTTCTTTTTTCTTTTATTTATTTATTTATTTATTTATTTTTTATTGATTGTTCAAACATTACAGAGCTCATGATATATCATCTTTCATACATTAGACTCAATTGGGTTTTGAACTTTTATTTTTTATCTGTTTGTTTTAGATGTATGACAGTAGAGTGTATTTTGACATATACATGGAGTATAACTTGTTCTAATTGGGATCCCATTCTTTTGGTTGTACATGATGTAGAGTTTCACTGGTGGTGTATTCATATATGAACATAGGAAAATTATATCGGATAATTTCTAGGTCTTTCCTATTCCCATTCCCCCACCTCCCTTCATTCCCCTTTGTCCAATCGAATGAACTTCTGTTCTTCCCTCCCCCACTAATTATGTGTTAGCATCTACATATCAGAATGTTTAGCCTTTGGTTTTTTGGGATTGGCTTATTTCACTTAGCATGATAGTCTCCATATTCATCCATTTACCAGCAAAGTCATTCTTTTTTTATGGCTGAGTAATAATCCATTGTGTATGCATACATTTTTCTCTATCCATTCATTTATTGAAGGATACTTAGGTTGGATCCATAACTTAGCTATGTGAATTGAGCTGCTATAAAACATTGATGTGGCTTTATCACTATAGTATGACCAGTCATTATTTCTTCAAATACTTTAAAAATTCCCACCTTTTTTCTCTTTTATGGACTCTAATTGCATGATTGTTAGGCCTTTTTAAATTATTATTTGTTTGTTTTTAGTCTTTTTAGTCTCACAGATCTGAGGTTCTGTTTCTTTTTTCCATAGTTCTGTCTGTTGTTCAAATTAGGTGATTTGTGTTGTTATATTTTTTAAGTTCACTGATTCTCCTGTCCTCTCTGCTAGTATGTTATATGTATCTACTGAGATCTTATGGCATTTTAATGATGTCTGCTTTAAAATTTTTGTTAGAGAATTCCAGTACCTCTGTCATCTTGATGCTTATTCTTATTTTCAAAATGAATGAGAAAAAAAACTTCCTTGTTCTTGGCATTGTGCATGGTTTTCCATTGTGTCTCAGCTATTTTAAGTATTATGTATGAGAATCCAGATCTTATTGAAATTTTCTGTATCTCCTCTGAAGGTGTTCTTGTTGAAGAATG